>NC_092177.1:6082703-6090203 GCF_045791955.1 Oncorhynchus clarkii lewisi | reverse complement strand
TTAAAAAAAATGAAAGCAGTACTTTTCAATCCGTGAGATATAAGAGGCGTGCCGTGAGTGCCTGAGAACAGGGTCGAATGCATGTGTCTCACAGCCAATACGCGAGAGTTGGCAGCTCTGCTCAAAACAGGGAAAAAAACAGAAGAAACCCACACACTGCTCTTGCAAGTATCACTGCTCTTTCTTAAGCTTTTATGTAGTGGCCTCTAGGCCTTCGTCTTCTTTTACCACAAAGTCCTCTCCTCATTGGTTAATACTCTGTGACGGTTGGGTGGTCGACACAACATGGACACATGTTAGATATATCTCTGGACTGCAATGTCTTGTCTTTGCTCGAATGCTTGGGGTCCCAACACCATGTGTGGACAAGGCTTTTAAAGATGACTCTAATGTGTTGGAACAGAGGCTGTCCTCATATGGATACGTTAGTGCGTGCTGAAGATAAGACTCATTAACTCATTACTGTAATAGTTACCTTTGATTTCACCATCTATATAAAAGACGCCAGTTCCTTAACTAACCAGCCGCTCTACAATATAATTTACTGCGGCGCCACACTCACTCAAGGACAGAGGAAACAATGGGCCAGCTGGATTCACGGAATGGAAGGCTTTACATGTCTTTAGATGCTAGTAAGCAGAAGGGAGACAGGCTGAAGGGCAGAGACTTTAAGACACAGAGCTGAGAACCTTGTCTGTGGTCGCCCCTAATCCTGGTAATCCCCTACAGCAAGTCTTGATTTACTTTTGTAAAAGAGATTGGGAGACGATAAGAGGCAAGTCTCCTTCTTAGAATATCTGATAATCTGGTTAGGACAGAGGACTCAGAGGTATTTAGTCCATCCTTAACATTTGTTAAAGCAGATGGTGGTTAGGAGGAGCCAGGCCAGCTCGCGAAACCTCTTCCTATTCCTCCTCCTTCTCCTCCACCTCTACTCCTCCTCCTCCTCCTTCTCCCCCTTCGCCTCTTCCTCCTCCTCACAACTTCCTCCTCCATCTCTTCCTCCTCCTCCTCCTCCTCACCTCTTCCACCCCCTCTTCCTCGTCCTCCTCCTTCTCCTCCTTCTCCTCCTCCTCCTCCCCCTTCACCTCTTCCTCCTCACAACTTCCTCCTCCATCTCTTCCTCCTCCTCCTCACGTCTTCCACTCCCTCTTCCTCATCCTCCTCCTCCTTCTCCTCCTCACCTCTTCCACCCCCTCTTCCTCATCCTCCTCCTCACCTGTTCCACCCCTTCTACCTCGTCCTCCTCCTCCTCCTCCTCCTCCTCCCCCTCCTCCTCCTCCTCCTCCCCCTTCGCCTCTTCCTCCTCCTCACAACTACCTCCTCCATCTCTTCCTCCACCTCCTCGACCTCACCTCTTCCACCCCCTCTTCCTCGTCCTCCTCCTCCTCCTCCTCTTCTTCCTCCTCGTCCTCCTCCTTCTCCTCCTCCTCCTCCTCCCTCATCCATCTACTGTGGTGGAGTAGGAAAAAATGGATGATAATCAGTGTCGTTTATTTTGCTGCTTGACTCCTTAAGTACTTTCGGCCAGATTAGAGGCTTTTCCAGAGGATAATCGGGAGGCTGCAGACAGCCTTTTTTTCACCCTGAAAGTATCTCTATACACGTGCAAAGAAGGTGATTTAGAGTGGATGCCGGCTCTTAGTTCCTGATTAGTCCAATTCCAAACCCTACTAAAATTAGCTGGCCAGTGTGCTAATCATCGCGTCTCAGACACCCTCTGTTGCATGGCGGGAGCGGACTGGACATCCCAGCCCCTATAGTGAGAACAGGACCCAGGACTGGACATTCCAGCCCCTACAGTGAGAACAGGACCCAGGACTGGACATTCCAGCCCCTATAGTGAGAACAGGACCCAGGACTGGACATTCCAGCCCCTACAGTGAGAACAGGACCCAGGACTGGACATTCCAGCCCCTATATTGAGAACAGGACCCAGGACTGGACATTCCAGCCCCTGCAGTGAGAACAGGACCCAGGACTGGACATTCCAGCCCCTGCAGTGAGAACAGGACCCAGGACTGGACATTCCAGCCCCTGCAGTGAGAACAGATCCCAGGACTGAACATTCCAGCCCCTGCAGTGAGAACAGATCCCAGGACTGAACATTCCAGCCCCTGCAGTGAGAACAGATCCCAGGACTGAACATTCCAGCCCCTGCAGTGAGAACAGATCCCAGGACTGAACATTCCAGCCCCTGCAGTGAGAACAGATCCCAGGAGTGATATCTCAGTTTGGGAATTTAAACCCTCCCTCCCCTTGGTCAATGTGTTGACCACTCTACGGATTAACTGTGCTTCAGTCAGATGTCCCAAATGGCACCCTATTCCCCTTTAAGCACACTACTTCTGACCAGGACCCATAGGACACGAACACTGGGTTTCCTTTCAGGAAGTTGTAACACTTCAGGACTGCTAATGTCAGTGGACCCTTTTGTTCCTGTTCGAAGAACCGACCGTTTATTTTAACCCATGCCATAAGTGTGTTACTCCCCCAGCTACCTTACCTTATTACAATATAAAGCATTAGCCTAAATCACAATGGGTGTCAAAACAGCTACGTGATTTAACCATGATCATATTGAGTATTGTGATAAACGTGTTTCATGCCAGACACAATATACTGTACAGTACAGTCTGCTGCTTCTGGGGAATCTGATAATTCAATATCTGTGATTGGATGAAGCACCTAAGCACGTCTAGCTATAATATAAACCATGAAGACTTCATAAGTTCACCTCACTTAACCTTATGCTTCTGGCAATCTTCTCAGTCAGTCCTGGATGCCTTCAACAAAGGCATTTGCTTAATTAGATCCGTGCATTGACTAATTAGAGCCAAGAGAAGTGGGATGACTGAGGCATTCTTTACATCTATACACACAGTCATGTTGCTTGCTCCTTTGATGTTTCTCCCCTTGTCTTTGTATGCAGGTGTGTACTATAATTGGATATTATGGTTTTCTAATTTGATTTTAAGTTGAAAAACAAAATGAAAAGAAATCAGCTCTTTATATAACTCTTTATAGAATGATTCAAATTATAGTTTTTTTTTTTAAATTAATGGCTTTCATGGAATATACTCAGCCTCTATTATATGTTGAAGTCAACCAATGATATGTGTGGGTTCAACATACGAGTGTTGTAAAAGTACTTCAGTAAAAATACTTTAAAGTACTACTTAAGTTGTTTACTTTACTATTTCTATTTTGTTTTTTAAATGTTTACATTCTTAAAGTAAATAATATCATTTTTAATCCATACATTTTCCCTGACACCCAAAGGTACATTTTGAATGCTTAGCAGGACAGGAAAATGGTCCAGTTCACACACTTATGGGCGGCAGGGTAGCCTAGTGGTTAGAGCGTTGGGCTAGTAAAAGGAAGGTTGCAAGTTCAAATCCCCAAGGTACAAATCTGTCGTTCTGCCCCTGAACAGGCAATTAACCCACTGTTTCTAGGCCGTCATTGAAAATAAGAATTTGTTCTTAACTGACTTGCCTCGTTAAATAAAGGTAAAATAAATTATCTGAAGAACATCCCTACTCCCTCTGGTCTGGCGGACTCTCTCAACACAAAGGCTTTGTTTGTAAATGATATCTGTGTGTCAGAATGGCTACCTGTAAATAGAAAATAAACAAGAAAATGGTGCCATCTGGTTTGCTTAATACATGTATAAGGAATTTTAAATGATTTATACTTTAACTTTTTTATACAGTATACAGTGCAGTATATTTTTTAAATTACATTTACTTTTAATACTTAAGTATATTTAAAACCAACTTTTACTCAAGTAGTATTTTACTGGGTGACTTTCACTTTTACTTGAGTCATTTTCATTGAAGCCCCCTAGAATCGATTGACACACCGGCGCATCAAGTTACAACCTAAAACCATCCGTTTAAACTAGAGATATTTTTGCATTCGATACGTCTCATTCCACAACATCCGCCAGTGTCGCACTTCCGCATCTGCGGTGAAAGGTGACAGAGCCAGAGCGGTGTCTGTCAGACCAGGAGACGTCCCGAAAATCCTGAAAGTTTTCTCAAGTAAAACGTCTGTAGCGTCTGAACTCTATGGAAAGGGGAGACTATCACGAATATAAATATGTCCTGAGATTATTTATTTTTTTACATCTCCTAGATTTACGACAGACACTTAAAAACCTTATATCGTATGATAATTTATTTAACTGTCCTTTTTTTCCATTTATGAATGTGTTATTCATTGTGTTTCTATGGGCTATAGTAGTAAAGGCCATAATCAAAATATATTTTTTACATTTTTAAATTATGTATTTTTTTTTATAACTAAAGGTGTCCTAAAATTCGAAATCAAGTAGCTAAATTATCAATTTTATGACCATCTTAAAACAATCCCCTATGTCAGCTTAAAATTGGGTACTTTTTTCTACCAATGCAAAATACACTGTTCTTGTCAAAGATAATATATTTAAAGATATCTGAGTGGTGATTTGATAGCAGAATCAGAAGAATTGTAAAGCAGTAACTTACACCTGTCATGTTACAGGTTCTACATGAAATGTTTTGGATAGATACTGAAGTACCGTCCATAGCCTTGAAAAATGACTAAATATCTATAAAAACAACACATACTATATACTGATGTATTTCAAGGTTCTTCTGAAGTAGAGCATTGAACAGCTTTGTCTTTGGCTGGTTGTAAAGTCCTGTCATGTTTCTGAGCTGTACGTGGACATTGGTTGCAAACACTTCAAACTGTCTGCAAGGATCAATGTGTTTACAGAGTCATTAGCGGTGGATAATGGCGATAGATCTCAAACCAGCTGAAGAACCAGCTCAAACCAGTTCTTCTCTCTAGATACCACCCTCTACTGCAGTAAGACCAGAATGGTACAGTTCTCTCTAGATACCACCCTCTACTGCAGTAAGACCAGAATGCTACAGTTCTTCTCTCTAGATACCACCCTCTACTGCAGTAAGACCAGAATGTTACAGTTCTCTCTAGATACCACCCTCTACTGCAGAAAGACCAGAATGCTACAGTTCTTCTCTCTAGATACAACCCTCTACTGCAGTAAGACCAGAATGTCACAGTTCTCTCTAGATACCACCCTCTACTGCAGTAAGACCAGAATGTTTCAGTTATTCTCTCTAGATACCACCCTCTACTGCAGTAAGACCAGCATGCTACAGTTATTCTCTCTAGATACCACCCTCTACTGCAGTAAGACCATAATGTTACAATTCTTCTCTCTAGATACCACCCTCTACTGCAGTAAGACCAGAATGTTACAGTTCTTCTCTAGAAATCACCCTCTACTGCAGTAAGACCAGAATGTTACAGTTATCTCTAGATACCACCCTCTACTGCAGTAAGACCAGAATGTTACAGTTCTCTCAAGATACCACCCTCTACTGCAGTAATTCCAGAATGGTACAGTTCTTCTCTAGATATCACCCTCTACTGCAGTAAGACCAAAATGTTACAGTTATCTCTAGATACCACCCTCTACTACAGTAAGACCAGAATGCAACAGTTCTTCTCTCTAGATACCACCCTCTACTGCAGTAAGACCAGAATGTTACAGTTCTTCTCTCTAGATACCACCCTCTACTGCAGTAAGACTATAATGTTACAGTTCTTCTCTCTAGATACCACCCTCTACTGCAGTAAGACCAGAATGTTACAGTTCTCTCTAGATACCACCCTCTACTGCAGTAAGACCAGAATGTTACAGTTCTTCTCTAGATATCACCCTCTACTGCAGTAAGACCAGAATGTTACAGTTATCTCTAGATACCACCCTCTACTGCAGTAAGACCAGAATGTTACAGTTCTCTCTAGATACCACCCTCTACTGCAGTAATTCCAGAATGGTACAGTTCTTCTCTCTAGATACCACCCTCTACTGCAGTAAGACCTGAATGTTACAGTTCTCTCTAGATGCCACTCTCTACTGCCGTAAGACCAGAATGCTACAGTTCTCTCTAGATACCACCCTCTACTGCAGTAAGACCAGAATGTTACAGTTCTTCTCTCTAGATACCACCCTCTACTGCAGTAAGACCAGAATGCTACAGTTCTTCTCTCTAGATACCACCCTCTACTGCAGTAAGACCAGAATGTTACAGTTCTCTCTAGATACCACCCTCTACTGCAGTAAGACCAGAATGCTACAGTTCTTCTCTCTAGATACCACCCTCTACTGCAGTAAGACCAGAATGGTACAGTTCTCTCTAGATACCACCCTCTACTGCAGTAAGACCAGGATGCTACAGTTCTTCTCTCTAGATACCACCCTCTACTGCAGTAAGACCAGAATGCTACAGTTCTTCTCTCTAGATACCACCCTCTACTGCAGTAAGACCATAATGTTACAGTTCTTCTCTCTAGATACCACCCTCTACTGCAGTAAGACCAGAATGCTACAGTTCTTCTCTCTAGATACCACCCTCTACTGCAGTAAGACCAGAATGGTACAGTTCTCTCTAGATACCACCCTCTACTGCAGTAAGACCAGAATGCTACAGTTCTTCTCTCTAGATACCACCCTCTACTGCAGTAAGACCAGAATGGTACAGTTCTCTCTAGATACCACCCTCTACTGCAGTAAGACCAGAATGCTACAGTTCTTCTCTCTAGATACTACCCTCTACTGCAGTAAGACCAGTATGTTACAGTTCTCTCTAGATACCACCCTCTACTGCAGTAAGACCATAATGTTACAGTTCTTCTCTCTAGATACCACCCTCTACTGCAGTAAGACCAGAATGCTACAGTTCTTCTCTCTAGATACCACCCTCTACTGCAGTAAGAGAAGAATGGTACAGTTCTCTCTAGATACCACCCTCTACTGCAGTAAGACCAGAATGCTACAGTTCTTCTCTCTAGATACCACCCTCTACTGCAGTAAGACCAGAATGTTACAGTTCTTCTCTCTAGATACCACCCTCTACTGCAGTAAGACCAGAATACTACAGTTCTTCTCTCTAGATACCACCCTCTACTGCAGTAAGACCTGAATGTTACAGTTCTCTCTAGATGCCACTCTCTACTGCAGTAAGACCAGAATGCTACAGTTCTCTCTAGATACCACCCTCTACTGCAGTAAGACCAGAATGTTACAGTTCTCTCTAGATACCACCCTCTACTGCAGTAAGACCAGAATGTTACAGTCCTCTCTAGATACCACCCTCTACTGCAGTAAGACCAGAATGTTACAGTTCTCTCTAGATACCACCCTCTACTGCAGTAAGACCAGAATGTTACAGTTCTCTCTAGATACCACCCTCTACTGCAGTAAGACCAGAATGTTACAGTTCTCTCTAGATACCACCCTCTACTGCAGTAAGACCAGCATGTTACAGTCCTCTCTAGATACCACCCTCTACTGCAGTAAGACCATAATGTTACAGTTCTCTCTAGATACCACCCTCTACTGCAGTAAGACCAGAATGTTACAGTTCTTCTCTCTAGATACCACCCTCTACTGCAGTAAGACCAGAATGTTACAGTTCT
>NC_092177.1:5627703-5710203 GCF_045791955.1 Oncorhynchus clarkii lewisi | reverse complement strand
TTCAAAGGTGAGATTGACCATGTCAGGGTACAGTGACTACAATAGCACTATTACCTAATGCAGCTCCTCAAATTCAAAGACCAAGTCAGTCTATCCAGATTGTCCAAATATCTTCCCCAATACAGCTGAACTCGGCAAAAATGAAAGTGGAAAAGGAGAGAACAGACGAGGTGAATGAAGGAAGGGAACCACGGAATGGGAGTTAGTGGAAATATTCATCATTCTAAGGCTTTGGAGTGCGTTATTAGAACAAAATTTCAACAGGGATCTTAGTAGCTCTCATTAGATGGTGTATCAAACCAGAACAAAACTCACATCTCTTAACGACGTGGAGGAAGTGGATCGGAAAACGAGGAGAGGCGACAGAGGACAGAACAGCCGATTCCATGGTTTTGTCACCACCAGGCTCTTGCTCTGCTGTTGCTCTCCCACTAACAAGTCAGCTCAGCTTTTTGCGATGTGTCCCAAATGGCACCCTATTCCCTTTATAGTGCACTACTGCTGATTAACCCTGGTCAAAAGTAGTGCACTATATAGGGGAAAGGGTGTCATTTGGGATGCATAGGTTGGAGTGCGGTGCATTCACACAGTCTTTAGTTCCCCATCATTGATTAGAATTTAAAGTCTTGAATTTACTGGCAATGTTTTATTCAGATTATCTCTTTCAAACCAAGTTGCTGACATTTTGTTTTTAAATTACCAAGTGGCGTAGTCTTTCACTTTAAAGAAGTTTCTGCTGTGCAAAATTTACTGTAGTATACATACTCAGAAGAAAAAGAAGAAGACAAAGAAGACAAAGAAGAAGAAGACAAAGAAGTAGAAGAAGACAGAGAAGAAGAAGAAGACAGAGAAGTAGAAGAAGACAGAGAAGAAGAAGAAGACAAAGAAGAAGAAGAAGACAAAGAAGAAGAAGACAGAGAAGAAGAAGACAGAGAATAAGAAGAAGACAAAGAAGTAGAAGAAGACAGAGAAGTAGAAGACAGAGAAGAAGAAGAAGACAGAGAAGTAGAAGAAGACAGAGAAGAAGAAGAAGACAAAGAAGAAGAAGAAGACAAAGAAGAAGAAGACAAAGAAGTAGAAGAAGACAGAAGTAGAAGAAGACAGAGAAGAAGAAGAAGACAAAGAAGAAGAAGAAGAAGACAGAGAAGAAGAAGAAGAAGACAAAGAAGAAGAAGACTTTATTGTACACAGATGTTCAGCAGAAACTAGTCTTCTGCTTTATTGGAATGGAGTGGAATTGATCATTTCTGAAAATGTGTGGTTCTAAGAATGTACAATATGAGATTGTATGTTACGATTGACTGGTCTCTCACTGCTAACAATCCCCGATTGACTGGTCTCTCACTGCTAACAATCCCAGATTGACTGTGTTTTCACCTCATGCTCTAAGGCAGACCAGCACAACCCTACTAGGCCAACATGTTCTCCCATGGCAATTGAATGTTCTCAAAGTTGAAGCTTAGAGAGGACACAATGGAATCTAACATTATGTCTTTGAATAATTAGTACCTTGTGCTTTGTTTGAAACCACATTCCCTGTGGTAAACGTCCATCAATAAAAACAGCCTTTCATCTTGATATGCTATACATGCATTGATACCAGATGCAGAGGACACAAGTGCATACCAAAATGGTGTACTTTTCCCTACAAAGTGCACTACAAGTAGTCCACTAGAGAGTTAACAGGGTGCCAATTGGGACGGAGAGCTGTCTACAAAACAGACGAGCTGATCTCATCTGTGCTTTTTCCTTCTTTGTATTGCTACATCTGAAGAAACGGTTCCTGTCCACAACAGGAGAAGATTTACATAAACATCAGACTCGTTCCCTTTCTCCGTCTGTGTCTGTCAGAAAAACACTTGAGACGTGTTAAACATTTGCATATCAAGGCTGTCATTATAAGGGAGACAATGGCTGTCAGGCATGTTGTGTAGCGTTTGAAAGATTTGTATACATGAGTAAGTCATCTGTTAGTATTTGAGACTTCAGTCCAATTTGATTATACTGTATCTATGTGATTCTACTGTATCTAGTTAGGGGAGTTAATGTCCTTGTCTGTTTCTGTTTCTGATCGACAACACTGTTTGTGATAACTGCACTTGTTTCTAATCTTAAATTGCATCGGTAACTTGTGACACTTTGTCTTTTGTGTGTATTTTGTACTTTTCGGTAATATTTTATGGACACGCTGCTATTTCTGTGTTTGACTTCTTGCCAGGTCGCCCTTTGCGAAAGACGTTTTTAACCTCAATGGGTTTTACCTGGTTAAATAAAGGTAAAACAATTGTTTTCAAAAATCTATGTGATTCTACTGAATCTACGTGATTCTACTGTATCTACGTGATTCTACTGTATCTACATTACTCTACTGTATCTACGTGATTCTACTGTATCTACGTGATTCTACTGTATCTACATGATTCTACTGTATCTACATGACTCTATTGTATCTACATGATTCTACTGTATCTACTTGATTCTACTGTATCTACATGATTCTACTGTATCTACATGACTCTATTGCATCTACATGATTCTACTGTATCTACATGATTCTACTGTATCTACATTACTCTACTGTATCTATGTGATTCTACTGTATCTACGTGATTCTACTGTATCAACGTGATTCTACTGTATCTACTTGATTCTACTGCATCTACATTACTCTACTGTATCTATGTGATTCTACTGTATCTACGTGATTCTACTGTATCTATGTGATCCTACTGTATCTACTTGATTCTACTGTATCTACATGATTCTACTGTATCTATGTGATCCTACTGTATCTACGTGATTCTACTGTATCTACATGATTCTACTGTATCTATGTGATCCTACTGTATCTACGTGATTCTACTGTATCTACATTACTCTACTGTATCAAATCTTCTGATAATATTTGAAAGATAACAGAAAAAACTGTTTGGTATGGTATGGTGTGATATCAAACTAGGATAAGTAAAAAATTGAAATAAATCGATCGCCACAAAATGTTTCCAATGTACAGAACACGAGAGCACAACTGTACAACAAGGGAGCTGAAATGCAAACGAACACAATTTAAGCATTCAACTGGCGAGCAGAAATAACAGCACGTCTGAGAAGGAAAACCAGTATTTGAATTCACTCAACGACTCCTGCTGTAATCACATATTGAAATGGAAATTACAGCCTGGTACAAGTGCATGGCTGTGTTATGGATTACTTGGGGATTGATGGTATATTCCTCATGCAATCCAACAACTTCAGCTTTGTTGCAATTGATGTAACCATTAACGTGACATTCTAGAGCATGGTAATTTTAGGGTCAATTGTTATATTGTATTGTCACTCTTGTAAGTGGAACCAGACACATTTCGATCCAGTTTGCAAGATTTTAGTTTGATATTACGCAACAATGAGGCTCACCCTGCACATTGGAGGTATAAAGATTAGACATAAATAATAGAGATGGAAAAGAGAGAGAACAAAAACCAGTGAACAGTATTAAAGTCAAACAACCTGTCCAACTGGAAGCTGGATGGCAGAGGAAACACTAAAACAACCTGTCCAACTGGAAGCTGGGTGGCAGAGGAAACACTAAAACAACCTGTCCAACTGGAAGCTGGGAGGAAGAGGAAACACTAAAACAACCTGTCCAACTGGAAGCTGGATGGCAGAGGAAACACTAAAACAACCTGTCCAATTGGAAGCTGGGAGGAAGAGGAAACACTAAAACAACCTGTCCAACTGGAAGCTGGATGGCAGAGGAAACACTAAAACAACCTGTCCAACTGGAAGCTGGATGGCAGAGGAAACACTAAAACAACCTGTCCAACTGGAAGCTGGATGGCAGAGGAAACACCTAAAACAACCTGTCCAACTGGAAGCTGGGAGGAAGAGGAAACACTAAAACAACCTGTCCAACAGGAAGCTGGCTGGCAGAGGAAACACTAAAACGATATATGTTGTTTTCTAAATGCCATTTTCCCAAGATGTTGGAAACTAGGATAAAATACACAAAAAAATTCTGAATCTAATCAGAAATGCTTTATATTGTACTGGAATAGATAACGCACCTCATCCACCACTGTTGTGAGGCCTTTCCTTGGCTATAATGCATCAATGTGCTCCGTATACAGTGCCTTGCGAAAGTATTCGGCCCCCTTGAACTTTGCGACCTTTTGCCACATTTCAGGCTTCAAACATAAAGATATAAAACTGTATTTTTTTGTGAAGAATCAACAACAAGTGGGACACAATCATGAAGTGGAACGACATTTATTGGATATTTCAAACTTTTTTAACAAATAAAAAACTGAAAAATTGGGCGTGCAAAATTATTCAGCCGCTTTACTTTCAGTGCAGCAAACTCTCTCCAGAAGTTCAGTGAGGATCTCTGAATGATCCAATGTTGACCTAAATGACTAATGATGATAAATACAATCCACCTGTGTGTCAAGTCTCCGTATAAATGCACCTGCACTGTGATAGTCTCAGAGGTCCGTTAAAAGCGCAGAGAGCATCATGAAGAACAAGGAACACACCAGGCAGGTCCGAGATACTGTTGTGAAGAAGTTTAAAGCCGGATTTGGATACAAAAAGATTTCCCAAGCTTTAAACATCCCAAGGAGCACTGTGCAAGCGATAATATTGAAATGGAAGGAGTATCAGACCACTGCAAATCTACCAAGACCTGGCCGTCCCTCTAAACTTTCAGCTCATACAAGGAGAAGACTGATCAGAGATGCAGCCAAGAGGCCCATGATCACTCTGGATGAACTGCAGAGATCTACAGCTGAGATGGGAGACTCTGTCCATAGGACAACAATCAGTCGTATATTGCACAAATCTGGCCTTTATGGAAGAGTGGCAAGAAGAAAGCCATTTCTTAAAGATATCCATAAAAAGTGTTGTTTTGCCACCAAAAGTGTTGTTTTGCCACAAGCCACCTGGGAGACACACCAAACATGTGGAAGAAGGTGCTCTGGTCAGATGATACCAAAATTGAACTTTTTGGCAACAATGCAAAACGTTATGTTTGGCGTAAAAGCAACACAGCTGAACACACCATCCCCACTGTCAAACATGGTGGTGGCAGCATCATGGTTTGGGCCTGCTTTTCTTCAGCAGGGACAGGGAAGATGGTTAAAATTGATGGGAAGATGGATGGAGCCAAATACAGGACCATTCTGGAAGAAAACCTGATGGAGTCTGCAAAAGACCTGAGACTGGGACGGAGATTTGTCTTCCAACAAGACAATGATCCAAAACATAAAGCAAAATCTACAATGGAATAGTTCAAAAATAAACATATCCAGGTGTTAGAATGGCCAAGTCAAAGTCCAGACCTGAATCCAATCGAGAATCTGTGGAAAGAACTGAAAACTGCTGTTCACAAATGCTCTCCATCCAACCTCACTGAGCTCGAGCTGTTTTGCAAGGAGGAATGGGAAAAAATGTCAGTCTCTCGATGTGCAAAACTGATAGAGACATACCCCAAGCGACTTACAGCTGCAATCGCAGCAAAAGGTGGCGCTACAAAGTATTAACTTAAGGGGGCTGAATAATTTTGCACGCCCAATTCTTCAGTTTTTGATTTGTTAAAAAAGTTTGAAATATCCAATAAATGTCGTTCCACTTCATGATTGTGTCCCACTTGTTGTTGATTCTTCACAAAAAAATACAGTTTTATATCTTTATGTTTGAAGCCTGAAATGTGGCAAAAGGTCGCAAAGTTCAAGGGGGCCGAATACTTTCGCAAGGCACTGTATATGGTGTTTCAGTTGCTGGTGTTGCTTGATCACTATTCTACAAAACATTTTTCCAGCACATTTTTGAACACACGGTAATCTATAGATCTGACAGTGTTATTCACTTCCTCAGCCGTTCAGATTTATGAATGTTTGTAAACCCGGTTTTCACTAGTGGTAGTCCAGCACCAAATGAGACAGGTGAATGGTTGGGTCACCTTGCTCCATTCTATATTGTGAAAATGTCCCTTAAACGTGTTATCCACAGCAGAGAATGCCCCAAAATGTAAGTTAACAATAGCAAACCACACTCCTCCTATTCTAAGTTAATTCATTTGACAGTTTTGGGGTTTCTGGGTAGGGTTGCCAGGGTTGGGCTCAATTCAGAATTTTGGAATTGAGATGTGAATCATATGATGTAAAATGCATCATACGGGGATTATTTATGTATTTTGAAAGTTACATATCTTGAAAACGTGATTGCTGACAAGCAAAACATTTTAGGACTATGTCAACAACGAACTAATGAAACAAATACAAAAATATTTGTTTTGGGGTGGAGGTTTTTCCATTAATCTCAATGCTTAGAATAGGAAATTATGTTATAATTATATTTCCATCAACCATTTAATATGTTTCACTTCTATTTGAAGGCCTCGGGGGTCAACTTATGCATCTCAAATTCAAGGACAGCATCACAATGGTCAATGTAATATTCTTTTTTTTATGATATCGTCTGAATTCATATATCTATCTATCTTTGGTAAACGGTGCAATTTGCTTGCAGAAACATTGCTCAGGAACCAACGTGCTGTGTCTGCATGTCTCTTGGACTGACACAACTGATCTGGACAGCGTAATTGCCTGTTTTGCATGTTTCTGTTACGTTGGAAAGTACGCTAGGCTACTGACGTTTGAGTCCTAGTGAGTGGAGAAGGCTTTCAGAACAGAGCTCTAAACATTACCTTTGGCCGACCAATCCAAAGGGGTGTGTGTGTGTGTGTGTGTGTGTGTGTGTGTGTGTGTGTGTGCGCGCACGTGCGTGTGTGCGCGCGTGTGTGTGTGTGTGTATGTGTGTGTGTGGTCTACCATGTAACTCTCCGTGACTGACATGTGCCATAATTTCAGAAAGGTATGGCAAATGATTTCCAGCTCTAACAACATGGCTCACTGGAATTACTTAGTTTCCCCAGATCGAAACAGAAAATAGACGTCAGAGGTCTTTGCGTTGATTTCTTCCAAACTTGAGCAAGGGCCGATCTTAAGGAAAATATTACAGTTGACATGGCTCGTAGAGTAAAACCCTCCATCTGTTGTTTAATTCATATGAAAACTCAGCAAACTGTGTCACGGGAAGCTTTGTAAACGTAGTATCTGTATTGTCTTAAGCTCGGGCAGACGCCAGCTATCAAACGACACGGGAGGAATGTTGAATGTTTCTGTTAGCTTTAAAGGATTTAAGTCAACTCTGAAACAGTGCTTATTTGCTCTGTTATCCACTTTTGCGTTAATGAAAAGCATGTCCTGAATCTGTCAAGGGAGATTAAGGTGAATGTGATTTACTGTTGTCCTTTTGTCAATGTAGATT
Source organism: Oncorhynchus clarkii lewisi (assembly GCF_045791955.1). Taxonomy (NCBI): domain Eukaryota; kingdom Metazoa; phylum Chordata; class Actinopteri; order Salmoniformes; family Salmonidae; genus Oncorhynchus; species Oncorhynchus clarkii. The sequence continues at coordinate 5,702,877 of NC_092177.1, read as the reverse complement.
TCTATCCATGGGGATCGCAGTCAAACCATCCAGATGTGCATCCCCTTTCCCTGCCAAGGTACCTGAAGAAAGGTCAGTGATGAGTTGAAATGAAGTGCCATCGTCGGAATCATAGTGTAGAGATACGTAAGCGAAGAACTTCACCTGTCGGACCGTACCAAAGCAAGAAGAAGTAACACAAATGTGCTTTCACAAAGATGTCTCTGTTCTTTTTGTAGGATGACGTATACATTTGCATATCATAAAACATTGATTTATCGTATCCCCTTTGACTGGAGTATTAAAAATCATTTTATCGGAATACATTTACTGAAAAATGAACTTAAACACGTGTAATCAAACTCTCATTGTTATATAAAATAATGGTCATTTTCAGACAATATTATCATCATCAAATATTATGTTCATAAAGATGTAAAACAAGGATATCCTTTATCGCCATATTGTCACGTTCTGACCTTAGTTCCTTTTTTATGTCTCTGTGTGTTAGTTTGGTCAGGGCGTGAGTTGGGGTGGGTAGTCTATGTTGTTTTTTTTCTATGTTGTATTTCTATGTGTTTGGCCTGGTATGGTTCTCAATCATAGGGGTGGGTAGTCTATGTTGTATTTCTATGTGTTTGGCCTGGTATGGTCCCCAATCAGAGGCAGCTGTCAATCGTTGTCTCTGATTGAGAATCATACTTAGGTAGCCTGTTTTCCCACCATTTTTGGTTGTGGGTGATTGTTTTCTGGCTTTGTGTGTCTGCCACCAGACAGAACTGTTGTTTAATTTGTGTTTCAGTGTTCAGTTATTGAATAAATGTAACACTTACCAGGCTGCGTATTGGTCCGATCCTTCCCCAGAAGAGGAGGACGAAAACAGTTACACATGTACATCTATTATGGAGCTAAAAATACATGATAATACCTTCTCCTCGGACTGAAGATGCCCACAACCAGAGCCCCAGATTTCGACCTTCTGTTGCATCTATTTGAGTGCTTGATCTATTTGTAGATTGATTAGAAAATTGCATCTATTTGTTGATTGATGAAAATTCAGAGGGTATTTGTAACATGTGCTTGTTTATTCTACTACATTGTACAGTGATAGATCTCATTGAACTGAAAGATGAACCCGTAGACAGACGCTCATCAGATATAAAAGAAAGAACTCCTTGTAAAAGAAATGGAACAATCAAACGGGATTAAAGTCCTCGTGAAGATTGATTTCAAACATTCAGACGAAGGATTGCAAGTTCATTATTTTATCACAGGTGTTCACTGAAATGAGTCATGAGACTCTAGGATCTGGACCAGGTGGAGGGATTTGACGAACAACCCGATAAAACAATTATACAATTTATTCATGAGCATACAAGCACCAGTGTATTAAAAGGGTAGAGGAGTCAGTGTTTCTCCTTTCTTTCTCTCTTTCTTTCTATCTTTCTCTCTTTCTTTCTCTCTTTCTTTCCCTCTTTCTCTCTTTCTTTCTCTCTTTCTATCTTTCTCTCTTTCTTTCTATCGTTCTCTCTTTCTTTCCCTCTTAATATCTTTCTCTCTTTCTTTCTATCGTTCTCTCTTTCTTTCCCTCTTAATATCTTTCTCTCTTTCTTTCTATCGTTCTCTCTTTCTTTCCCTCTTTCTCTCTTTCTTTCCCTCGTTCTCTCTCTCTTTCTATCTTTCTCTCTTTCTTTCTATCAATCTCTCTTTCTTTCCCTCTTAATATCTTTCTCTCTTTCTTTCCCTCGTTCTCTCTTTCTTTCTATCTTTCTCTCTTTCTCTCTTACTTCCAGGATGTTGTCAATGGGTCAGTAATGTAACAACGTCTCAGAGAGTCGTGACTTAGGGCCAGACAGCAATAATTGGTGATGATGAGTAGTCTAGCTCTAGCTAGCCTAGCATCCTTTTTTATTTTATATTTAGTATTTTCATCTGAGGAATTATCAACCACTAATGTAATGGTTTGATTGATTTCTTCCCACCATCTGGTGTGAGAGAAGTGTTCCTCTGGTCCTGATAGCCTTCCCTGGTGCTGTGTTGGGGTAATAGGCTGTTCAAAGCCATGCTCTGCTGAGGACAGATGAGCAGGGGTGGGGCTGCAGCAGCTGTGACTTAGTCTGTCAGAGGATGTACCTTAGTTCAGAGTCAACTTTAGGATATCCAGGCCTGCTATCCAGACAGATAGGGAGGACTGTGCCTGGAAGCCCGGTTCACAGGCCTGGAGAAGAAGAACATCATTAACTAACCAAGGCCCTTGAGAGAAAACATCTGGGTGTGGTTGGTAAGACTGATGATGAATAAGCAGATGTCAAAATGTTGTGGGTGTAGATTATACTTCAATACTTCTACCACAGTGGGTGTAGATTATCCTTCTATACTTCTACCACAGTGGGTGTAGATTATCCTTCTATACTTCTATCACAGTGGGTGTAGATTATCCTTCTATACTTCTACCACAGTGGGTGTAGATTATACTTTAATACTTCTATCACAGTGGGTGTAGATTATACTTCTATACTTCTATCACAGTTGGTGTAGATTATACTTATATACTTCTATCACAGTGGGTGTAGATTATCCTTCTATACTTCTATCACAGTGGGTGTAGATTATCCTTCTATACTTCTATCACAGTGGGTGTAGATTATACTTCAATACTTCTATCACAGTGGGTGTAGATTATACTTCTATACTTCTACCACAGTGGGTGTAGATTATACTTCTATCACAGTGGGTGTAGATTATACTTCTATACTTCTATCACAGTGGGTGTAGATTATACTTCAATACTTCTATCACAGTGGGTGTAGATTATACTTCTATCACAGTGGGTGTAGATTATACTTCTATACTTCTATCACAGAGGGTGTAGATTATACTTCTACCACAGTGGGTGTAGATTATACTTCTATACTTCTATCACAGTGGGTGTAGATTATACTTCTATACTTCTATCACAGTGGGTGTAGATTATACTTCTATACTTCTATCACAGTGGGTGTAGATTATCCTTCTATCACAGTGAGTGTAGATTATACTTCTATCACAGTGGGTGTAGATTATACTTCTATACTTCTATCACAGTGGGTGTAGATTATATTTATATACTTCTATCACAGTGGGTGTAGATTATCCTTCTATCACAGTGGGTGTAGATTATACTTCTATCACAGTGGGTGTAGATTATACTTCTATACTTCTATCACAGTGGGTGTAGATTATACTTCTATACTTCTATCACAGTGGGTGTAGATTATCCTTCTACCACAGTGGGTGTAGATTATACTTCTATCACAGTGGGTGTAGATTATACTTCTATACTTCTACCACAGTGGGTGTAGGTTATACTTCTATACTTCTATCACAGTGGGTGTAGATTATACTTCTATCCTTCTATCACAGTGGGTATAGATTATCCTTCTATCACAGTGGGTGTAGATTATACTTCTATCACAGTGTGTGTAGATTATACTTCTATACTTCTACCACAGTGGGTGTAGGTTATACTTCTATACTTCTATCACAGTGGGTGTAGATTATACTTCTATACTTCTACCACAGTGGGTGTAGATTATACTTCTATCACAGTGGGTGTAGATAATACTTCTATCACGGTGGGTGTAGATAATACTTCTATCACAATGGGTGTAGATGATACTTCAATACTTCTGTCAGAGTGGGTGCAGATTATCCTTCTATCACAGTGGGTGTAGATAATACTTCTATCACAGTGGGTGTAGATTATACTTCTATACTTCTACCACAGTGGGTGTAGGTTATTCTTCTATATTTCTATCACAGTGGGTGTAGATTATCCTTCTATCACAGTGGGTGTAGATAATACTTCTATCACAGTGGGTGTAGATTATCCTTCTATCACAGTGGGTGTAGATAATACTTCTATCACAGTGGGTGTAGATTATACTTCTATACTTCTGTCACAGTGGGTGCAGATTATACTTCTATACTTCTGTCACAGTGGGTGCAGATTATACTTCTATCACAGTGGGTGTAGATTATACTTCTATACTTCTATCACAGAGGGTGTAGATTATACTTCTACCACAGTGGGTGTAGATTATACTTCTATACTTCTATCACAGTGGGTGTAGATTATACTTCTATACTTCTATCACAGTGGGTGTAGATTATACTTCTATACTTCTATCACAGTGGGTGTAGATTATCCTTCTATCACAGTGAGTGTAGATTATACTTCTATCACAGTGGGTGTAGATTATACTTCTATACTTCTATCACAGTGGGTGTAGATTATATTTATATACTTCTATCACAGTGGGTGTAGATTATCCTTCTATCACAGTGGGTGTAGATTATACTTCTATCACAGTGGGTGTAGATTATACTTCTATACTTCTATCACAGTGGGTGTAGATTATACTTCTATACTTCTATCACAGTGGGTGTAGATTATCCTTCTACCACAGTGGGTGTAGATTATACTTCTATCACAGTGGGTGTAGATTATACTTCTATACTTCTACCACAGTGGGTGTAGGTTATACTTCTATACTTCTATCACAGTGGGTGTAGATTATACTTCTATCCTTCTATCACAGTGGGTATAGATTATCCTTCTATCACAGTGGGTGTAGATTATACTTCTATCACAGTGTGTGTAGATTATACTTCTATACTTCTACCACAGTGGGTGTAGGTTATACTTCTATACTTCTATCACAGTGGGTGTAGATTATACTTCTATACTTCTACCACAGTGGGTGTAGATTATACTTCTATCACAGTGGGTGTAGATAATACTTCTATCACGGTGGGTGTAGATAATACTTCTATCACAATGGGTGTAGATGATACTTCAATACTTCTGTCAGAGTGGGTGCAGATTATCCTTCTATCACAGTGGGTGTAGATAATACTTCTATCACAGTGGGTGTAGATTATACTTCTATACTTCTACCACAGTGGGTGTAGGTTATTCTTCTATATTTCTATCACAGTGGGTGTAGATTATCCTTCTATCACAGTGGGTGTAGATAATACTTCTATCACAGTGGGTGTAGATTATCCTTCTATCACAGTGGGTGTAGATAATACTTCTATCACAGTGGGTGTAGATTATACTTCTATACTTCTACCACAGTGGGTGTAGGTTATACCTCTATCACAGTGGGTGAAGATTATACTTCTATCACAGTGGGTGTAGATTATACTTCTATCACAGTGGGTGTAGATAATACTTCTATCACAGTGGGTGTAGATGATACTTCAATACTTCTGTCACAGTGGGTGCAGATTATACTTCTATACTTCTACCACAGTGGGTGTAGATTATCCTTCTATACTTCTACCACAGTGGGTGTAGATGATACTTCAATACTTCTGTCACAGTGGGTGCAGATTATACTTCTATCACAGTGGGTGTAGATAACACTTCTATCACAGTGGGTGTAGACTACTTCTATCACAGTGGGTGTAGATAATACTTCTATCACAGTGGGTGTAGACTATACTTCTATCACAGTGGGTGTAGGTTATCCTTCTATCACAGTGGGTGTAGGTTATCCTTCTATCACAGTGGGTGTAGGTTATCCTTCTATCACAGTGGGTGTAGATTATCATTTTATATGTATCACAGTGGGTGTGTCACAGTCGTCTTGACACTGAACAAAACGAACCATGAAGCTATACAAAGAGTGCTGAACAGGCAACTACACATAGACAAGAACCCACAAAATACTCAAGGGAATATGGCTACCTATATATGGTCCCCAATCAGAGACAACGATAAACAGCTGCCTCTGATTGGGAACCAATTCTGGCCACCATAAACCTACATATGCCTAGACTTACAACCCCCCTTAGACATACAAAAACTCCAGACAATACGAAACAAGCATATCCACCCTTGCCACACCTTGACCTAAACAAAATCATTTAGGAAACATAGATAACTAAGGTCAGGGGGTGACAGGGTGTAGAATATACTTCTATCACAGTTGGTGTAGATTATACTTCTATACTTCTATCACAGTGGGTGTAGGTTATACTTCTATACTTCTATCACAGTGGGTGTAGATTATACTTCTATACTTCTACCACAGTGGGTGTAGGTTATACTTCTATACTTCTACCACAGTTGGTGTAGGTTATACTTCTATACTTCTATCACAGTTGGTGTAGATTATACTTCTATACTTCTATCACAGTGGGTGTAGATTATACTTCAATACTTCTATCACAGTGGGTGTAGATTATACTTCTATACTTCTACCACAGTGGGTGTAGGTTATACTTCTATACTTCTACCACAGTTGGTGTAGATTATACTTATATACTTCTATCACAGTGGGTGTAGATTATACTTCAATACTTCTATCACAGTGGGTGTAGATTATACTTCTATACTTCTACCACAGTGGGTGTAGGTTATACTTCTATACTTCTACCACAGTGGGTGTAGATTATACTTCAATACTTCTATCACAGTTGGTGTAGATTATACTTATATACTTCTATCACAGTGGGTGTAGATTATACTTCAATACTTCTATCACAGTGGGTGTAGATTATACTTCTATACTTCTACCACAGTGGGTGTAGGTTATACTTCTATACTTCTACCACAGTTGGTGTAGGTTATACTTCTATACTTCTATCACAGTGGGTGTAGATTATACTTCTACCACAGTGGGTGTAGATTATACTTCTACCACAGTGGGTGTAGATTATACTTCTATCACAGTGGGTGTAGATTATACTTCTATCACAGTGGGTGTAGATTATACTTCTATCACAGTGGGTGTAGATTATCCTTCTATACTTCTATCACAGTGGGTGTAGATTATACTTCTACCACAGTGGGTGTAGATTATACTTCTATACTTCTATCACAGTGGGTGTAGATTATACTTCTATCACAGTGGGTGTAGATTATACTTCTATCACAGTGGGTGTAGATTATCCTTCTATACTTCTATCACAGTGGGTGTAGATTATACTTCTACCACAGTGGGTGTAGATTATAGTTCAATACTTCTATCACAGTGGGTGTAGATTGTACTTCTATACTTCTACCACAGTGGGTGTAGATTATACTTCTATACTTCTATCACAGTGGTGTAGATTATACTTCTACCACAGTGGGTGTAGATTATACTTCTATCACAGTGGGTGTAGATTATACTTCTATCACAGTGGGTGTAGATTATACTTCTATCACAGTGGGTGTAGATTATACTTCTATACTTCTATCACAGTGGGTGTAGATTATACTTCTACCACAGTGGGTGTAGATTATACTTCTATACTTCTATCACAGTGGGTGTAGATTATACTTCTATCACAGTGGGTGTAGATTATACTTCTATCACAGTGGGTGTAGATTATCCTTCTATCACAGTGGGTGTAGATTATACTTCTATCACAGTGGGTGTAGATTATATTTCTATCACAGTGGGTGTAGATTATCCTTCTATCACAGTGGGTGTAGATTATACTTCTATCACAGTGGGTGTAGATTATCCTTCTATACTTCTATAACAGTGGGTGTAGATTATACTTCTATCACAGTGGGTGTAGATGATACTTCTATACTTCTACCACAGTGGGTGTAGATTATACTTCTATACTTCTATCACAGTGGGTGCAGATAATACTTCAATATTTCTATCACAGTGGGTGTAGGTTATACTTCTATACTTCTACCACAGTGGGTGTAGGTTATACTTCTATCACAGTGGGTGTAGACTATACTTCTATCACAGTGGGTGTAGATTATCCTTCTATACTTCTATCACAGTGGGTGTAGATTATCCTTCTATCACAGTGGGTGTAGATGATCTTTCTATCACAGTGGGTGTAGACTATACTTCTATCACAGTGGGTGTAGATTATCCTTTTATATGTATCACAGTGGGTGTGTCACTGTCGTCTTGACACTGAACAAAACTAACAAAACAACAAAACGAACCATGAAGCTATACAAAGAGTGCTGAACAGGCAACTACACATAGACAAGAACCCACAAAATACCCAAGGGAATATGGTTACCTAAATATGGTCCCCAATCAGAGACAACAATAAACAGCTGCCTCTGATTGGGAACCAATTCTGGCCACCATAAACCTACATATGCCTAGACTTACAAACACCCCTAGACATACAAAAACCCTAGACAATACAAAACAAGCATACCCACCCTTGCCACACCTTGACCTAAACAAAATAATTTAGGAAACCTAGATAACTAAGGTCAGGGGGTGACAGGGTGTAGAATATACTTCTATCACAGTGGTTGTAGATTATACTTTTAAAGCATCCTGAGACCATTCATGTGTGGGGTTGCTTCTCAACCAAGGGAGTGGGCTCACTCACAATTTTGCCTCAGAACACAGCCATGAATAAAGAACGGTACCAACACATCCTCCGAGAGCATCTTCTCCCAACCATCCAGAAACAGTTTGGTGACGAGCCATGCCTTTTCCAGCATGATGGAGCACCTTGCCATAAGGCAAAAGTGATAACTAAGTGGCTCGGGGAACAAAACATCGATATTTTGGGTCCATGGCCAGGAAACTCTCCAGACCTTAATCCCATTGAGAACTTGTGGTCAATCCTCAAGAGGCGGGTGGACAAACAAAAACCCACAAATTCTGACAAACTCCAACATTGATTATGCAAGAATTGGCTGCCATCAGTGTGTGTCCCAGAAGTTAATTGACAGCATGCCAGGGCAGATTGCAGAATTCTTGAAAAAGAAGTGTCAACACTGCAAATATTGACTCTTTGCTTCATGTAATTGTCAATAGAAGCCTTTGACATTCATGAAATGCTTGTAATTATACTTCAATACTCCATAGTAACATCTGACAAAAATATCTAAAGACACTGAAGAAGCAAACTTTGTGGAAATTCATTTTTATTTCATTCTCAAAACTTTTGGCCTTGACTGTACTTCTATCACAGTGGGTGTAGGTTATACTTCTATCACAGTGGGTGTAGGTTATACTTCTATCACAGTGGGTGTAGGTTATACTTCTATATTTCTATCACAGTGGGTGTAGGTTATACTTCTATATTTCTATCACAGTGGGTGTAGGTTATACTTCTATATTTCTATCACAGTGGGTGTAGGTTATACTTCTATATTTCTATCACAGTGGGTGTAGGTTATACTTCTATCACAGTGGGTGTAGGTTATACTTCTATATTTCTATCACAGTGGGTGTAGGTTATACTTCTATCACAGTGGGTGTAGGTTATACTTCTATATTTCTATCACAGTGGGTGTAGGTTATACTTCTATCACAGTGGGTGTAGGTTATACTTCTATCACAGTGGGTGTAGGTTATACTTCTATCACAGAAGGTGTAGGTTATACTTCTATCACAGTGGGTGTAGGTTATACTTCTATCATAGTGGGTGTAGGTTATACTTCTATATTTCTATCACAGTGGGTGTAGATTATCCTTCTATCACAGTGGGTGTAGGTTATACTTCTATATTTCTATCACAGTGGGTGTAGGTTATACTTCTATCACAGAAGGTGTAGGTTATACTTCTATCATAGTGGGTGTAGGTTATACTTCTATCATAGTGGGTGTAGGTTATACTTCTATATTTCTATCACAGTGGGTGTAGATTATCCTTCTATCACAGTGGGTGTAGATTATCCTTCTATCACAGTGGGTGTAGGTTATACTTCTATATTTCTATCACAGTGGGTGTAGGTTATACTTCTGTCATAGTGGGTGTAGGTTATACTTCTATCATAGTGGGTGTAGGTTATACAACTATCACAGTGGGTGTAGGTTATACTTCTATATTTCTATCACAGTGGGTGTAGATTATCCTTCTATCACAGTGAGTGTAGGTTATACTTCTATATTTATATCACAACTTCCCATCCATTCATGGAGCACATTATCGTTTGAATTCAGTCCAGAACATGTCAGTCTCAACTAAAATTGTACAGGTGTTGTGTTTCATTACCTGAGCTTGGGGAAATATATGGAACATTAATCCACTACCTGTATGGGCCTTTATGCCGCTACCTGTATGGGCCATTAAGCCGCTACCTGTATGGGCCATTAAGCCGCTACCTGTATGGGCCATTAAGCCACTACCTGTATGGGCCATTAAGCCGCTACCTGTATGGGCCATTAAGCCACTACCTGTATGGGCCATTAAGCCGCTACCTGTATGAGCCAGTAAGCCACTAAATGTACTAGTATCAGTAGATTATGTAGAGGTGAACATCTGGAGGTTAGGAGACAGAGCATGAAATGAAATGCCCCTGGCTCCCTCCGCTTCTTTGTGTCCAATAAGCCATGGTAATGAAATACCATGAATAGCAAAAAGGATGTTACCAGGATCTGCTGTAATTGGACTTCCTACCGTAGTCGCACTGAATCAAAAAGGACTCTCGTTGCATCCCAAATGGCACCCTATTTCCCATGTAGTGCACTATATTTGAGCAAATCCCTATGGGCCCTGGTCAGAAGAAGTGCACTATATAGGGAATAGGGTGTCATTTGGGACGCAAAACTCAGAGGGAAAACATAGAGGGTCTTCTCTCTACATTGCCTTTCAGTGTCACCATAACATAGGGAGATATTTATATATTCAACAAGGCAGGAGGGGTGAATATAATTGTAAAGATTGTCAAAATCATGGCTGGTAAAACAGTTGTAGCTGTACTCCATGTCTGTATAATATTGTGCACTTTGGTAGCCATGAAGTGCTTTGAAAGGTTAGTCATGGCTCACATCAACAGCATCCTCCCGGATACCGCAGACCCACTCCAATTCGCATACCGCCCGAACAGATTAACAGATGACACAATCTTAATCGCACTCCACACTGCCCTTTCCCACCTGGACAAAAGCAACACCTATGTGAGAATGCTGTTCATTGACTACAGTTCAGCGTTCAACACCATAGTGCCCACAAAGCTCATCACTAAGCTATGGACCCTGGGACACCTCCCTCTGAAACTGGATCCTGGACTTCCTGACGGGCTGCCCCCAGGTGGTAAGAGTAGGCAACAACACGTCCTCAACACCTGGACCCCCCAGTACCCCTCAGGGGTGTGCGTGATTAGTCCCCTCCTGTACTCCCTGTTCACCCACGACTACGTGGCCAAACACGACTCCAACACCATCAATAGGTTTGCTGATGTGGTAGGCCTGATTACCGACAATGATGAGACAGTCTATAGGGAGGAGGTCAGAGACCTGGCAGTGTGGTGCCAGGACAACAACCTCTCCTTCAATGTGAACAAGACAAAGGAGATGATCGTGGACGACAGGAAAAGGCCGGCCGAACAGGCCCTCATTAACATCAACAGGGATGTAGTGGAGCGGGTCAAGAGTTTCAAGTTCCTTGGTGTCCACATCACCAACGTACTATCATGATCCAAACATACCAAGACAGTTGTGAAGAGGGCACGGCAAAACCTTTTCCCCCTCAAGAGACTGAAAAGATTTGGCATGGGTCCCCAGATCCTCAAAAAAATTATACAGCTGCACCATCGAGAGCTTCCGGACCGGTTGCATCACCACCTGCTATGGCAACTGCTCGGCATCTGACCATAAGGCGTTACAGAGGGTAGTGTGTACGGCCCAGTACATCACTGGGACCAATCTTCCTGCCATTCAGGACCTATATACTAGGTGGTGTCAGAGGAAAGCCCAAAAAATTGTCAAAGACTCCAGCCACCCAAGTCATAGATTGTTCTCTGCTACTGCATGGCAAGCGGTACCAGAGCGCCAAGTCTAGGACCAAAAGGCTCCTTAACAGCTTCTACCCCCAAGCCATAAGACTGCTGAACAATTAATCACATTTTATGTGTTACTTTTTATTATTTTTTACTTTAGTTTATTTGGTAAATATATCCTCAACTCTTTCTTGGACTGCATTGTTGGTTAGGGGCTTGTAAGTAAGCATTTCATGGTAAGGTTGTATTCGGCGCCTGTTTTATTCAAATAAAGTTTTGTTTTATTTTATTTTAAAGCACAGTTTAATTCCTTTCCTCTCTGTCAGAGGGGGGCATGACTTTATAATGGCAGAGATATTTCAATTTTAAATTCAAAATTAGTCTCTGTGCTTCACGTGTTTAAGTATAAATATCATACTTCCATTCACTTTCTCATGGATTCTGTAAACGTACTTCTATTTGTTTACATGATGTTTAAACGTCCCTCTCCTCTGCATTCATCCAACCCAGTTCATAGCTAGCCTTAGGCTAAACTTGTTAATCAATATAGGTTTTTAAGAGCAGTCAAAACGTTATATTTTAGGGAACGGAGATTACAGATCTGAAAAACTGAAACCACTTGGAGGCAAAACAATCATCAATGAATACATCTTAATAGGGTGGTTCTTCAAAAAAATGGCTGCCTGGTTTCTGTCCTTATAAAATAACAATTCCATCGTTGAATATCTCTCTCGGGAATAGAGACAAAATACTGTATATCAAAACTCACACATGGTGTGGATGACTCCTGTCAGCTGTGTGTCGTTCCACAGTAACTGTGAATAATACAATTTCTAGGGTTTTAGCTACAGTGTGTTTGTTCCACATCATTTACACTTGTGAGCTAGCTTTTCTGTTTGTCAAACAACTATGAGAGTTCTGTCTGCGATCACTTTGCTAATAACCTCATGAACCAGCTCTTAATTTATGTTATCATACTCACACTCCCAAACTCACACACGGGTGGCAGATTTGCCTAGTAGTTAGAGCGTTGAGCCAGTAACCTGAAAGGTTGCAAGATCAAATCCCCTAGCGGACGAGGTAAAAACAATCTGTCGTTCTGCCCCTGAACAAGGCAGTTAACCCACTGTTCTCTAGGAGGCCGTCATTGAAAATAAGAATTTGTTCTTAACTGACTTGTCGAGTTAAATAAAGGTTACATTTTTTTTAACAGTATTTCTAATCTCACTGGAGATTTGTGTGGTAAAAGTTGCATTCTTGATGATATACAGTAATCGACCCCCTGCGAGCCTCCTCGTCCCAGCCTCATCCTAAGCTGGAACACCACTTGCTGTGTCTCCCTGTTACATCATTCTCCACATGGCACAATATTAAGCTTTTGGGGAATGAGGAAGAAAACAGAGCCTTCGGATTTGTAATTCCAGAAGAGCTGCATTGTTTGTGAGAGGTAGATGAATCGACGCGCAGACGACTGAAATCAGCGCAAGCTACTGGGGAAATAAACAGAGTGCAGTTTTTGAAGTACAGAGCATGTCCCTGCGTAGCACGTAGACAAGGCTCACACTGTGATCTCATCCCTTGGTGTATAACATTTATGACATATGTTGATTTTGTTGGAAGGCATGGTCTGACTCCAAACTGAACAGGAAATGAGACATGCATGGCACCCTATTCCCTACATAGTGCACTACTTTGGACCTGAGCCCTATGGGCCCCCCAAGGGGCCCTGGTCAAAAGTAGTGCACAATATCGGGTGCCATTTGGTAGTCAGACAGCCCATGCCCAGCCAATTGTGATACTGTATCCAGGTGCGATGCCATGGTGATGCCTAGTTATACAGGAATGTATTGTCTGCACTGCGGCAGGAAGATTACCACTGCTTAACATGCCACACAGGAGACTTAAAGAGGAAACATCTTTCAGAGCACAGAGCGTTGGTTGCATAGATCCTGCTGGCTGGGTAAGGCGACCACTCTCAGACATGCTTTCTCTGTAAAGCACTGTGAAGGATATGCTGTACACTGTCCTAAATGTCGTCTCGGCTTGAACAGAGTCACACAGGATGTCTCAGATTGAATACAGTCACTCAGGATGTCTCAGATTGAATACAGCTTGACAGTCTCCATTTACAATAGTGTCCCCAAGATGCCTCAATATATCCAGTTTTTCGTATTTTCTTCTTGGTCACATATCCAAAAGGTTTATTGTTTCTAGAGTCACACAGGATGTCTCAGATTGAATACAGTCACTCAGGATGTCTCAGATTGAATACAGCTTGACAGTCTCCATTTACAATAGTGTCCCCAAGATGCCTCAATATATCCAGTTTTTCGTATTTTCTTCTTGGTCAGATATCCAAAAGGTTTATTGTTTCTAGAGTCACACAGGATGTCTCAGATTGAATACAGTCACTCAGGATGTCTCAGATTGAATACAGTCCTACAGGATGTCTCAGATTGAATACAGTCACTCAGGATGTCTCAGATTGAATACAGTCCTACAGGATGTCTCAGCTTGAATACAGCTTGACAGTCTCCATTTACAGTAGTGTCCCCAAGATGCCTCAATATATCCACTTTTTCGTATTTTCTTCTTGGTCACATATCCAAAAGGTTTATTGTTTCTGACAATTGATCAAATTGGTTTGAGGATTGATCTGACCTGTCCATTGGTTTAAGCCAAGCTATCCCCTTTTCATGGAGAGTCATTTCTATAATCACTGCTCTCTAGTTGGAGCTTGTGCGTGTGAAGAATATTCTCAGCCTACTAACTACATCTTTCAAAATGTATATTTTTCTTTAAATGATTTGAAATTTATGTAAGTAAAAAAAAAAAACAGGGCTGAGATGTGAAGCTGAGAGCCTCAAGGCTAAATTTGAAAGGAAAGTGCTTCCCCAGTGCTTCTCTGCGATATGCAGGCGTTACTCCACAACGAAGCAGCATAGCTAGAGCTCACCTGTAAAACGTGTAGTAGCATCAAATGAATCTCTTAAATAGTTAACAACCGAGATTCTGCTTTTTTAAAAAAATTATACCAGATTCAGAGATTTAAACAGAAGCAGGCAGGATAAGTAGAAGGAGGGTTCAAGTTTTCTCCGCTGTTGGCAGGTCTACTGGCACCCACCGTGTCTGCAGTGTGGGGGTTTGTCTGAGTGATGCCATTAGCCGGAGGTACAGCAAGAAACGAAATGCTCTGAAAAACTGATGAAGTCAATCCTGTGTGCTGCTGTTCGGATCCCGGAGGTACTTTTACACAAATAGCCTGAAGCAAGAACACTGTAACTTAAGCTTGAGTTTTTCCGTCGTCACACCACATCCTCGTAGTTGCAACTCAAGAATATGTTGCTTATCATTTAAAAAAAATGTTTTTTACATGTCTTACATGTATTATTGAATTAGGATTGTGTACATTTCATCTTTGTTGAAGTTCCAGTATATAATCTTCAACAGCCTTATTTGAACTACCTATGCTAGCTATCCTTGAAGCAGAGTTTTAAAGTGTTTCTCCCCTCAATTGTAAGTCTCTCTATTGGATGACAAATGTAGACGGTGTAGCCCCGTAGAGCTCTTCTTCCCTCAGGCTGTTAAACATGAGACCTAACCTTCCATTGAGAGGAACTAATGGCCCCCGGCTTTAATTGTCATGACTCGTTCATCTTCACTAACAAAAGCAGTAGAAAAACACCGTCCCAAATGGCACCCTATTCACTATACTGTGTATATATATATATAGTGCATTACTGTTGACCAGGGCCCACAGGGTCATCGCTCTCAAATGTAGCGCACTATAGAGAAAATAGGGTGCCATATGGGACTCGGTCGTGAGCAATGGGTCTGGAAAGAAAGCCAACCACTCTGACAAAGGAAGTGATTAAGTTCTGCTTGGCATTTCTGTAACAAATGTGTTGCAGAGGTGGGCCACAGACAGCGGGATGAGAAAGTGGGCTATTTTAGTTAGGTAACACACCTATCAGACGCAATTGCGCTAAAAAGCTAACAATGGTCTTTCTTAGACGTTTTGAAGGAGAAGAAGAAAAACTAAAATCACAATGTTGGGTTATTTGTCCTTGGAAGGAATAATAAAAATGTGTGTTATTCTATTAAGTGTACTGTACCGGGGATGGTATTGAACGGTAAGATACGTTCTCTGGAAGAGGAAGTTGGCGAACAAACTGATAGGAACAGTCTGGATCTTTGTAAATCGTTGCAGAGTATACCCCACACTGCCATTCAGCTTTCATCACTAGTATATTTGCTTCAAACTTTTTATTGTCGAGTAGAGGGCGTAGACAACATCAAACAGCAAACCACCAAATGACAGAATGTCCCTCAGGAAAGTTGAGGCCCATTAAAATGATAGATTGCACTGCGTCATGGTTTATGCAAAGGGACGTTTTACACTCACAAAGCAGTCTAATTGCATTCATGCCTGTGAGAAGTCCACAAATGTTGAATTTAGGTTCTCAGGCTTATTGGCAGCAAGCTGCTTGACAGCGGCTGGCTGGAAGCTTCAAGGGAAAAGGAAGAGAAATGTAAATCTTGACAAACAGAAAGCCAGTGTCCATATTATCATCTATCGCCCTGACAGGCCTCTTCCCGTGCATAAATTCAAACCTTGCCTGCTTGGATGGTTGCATGTTAAAACTATGGGATAGGAGGTTTCATTCTGATCTGACATCCATCAGGATTCATTCTGATCTGACATCTATCAGGATTCATTCTGATCTGACATCCATCAGGATTCATTCTGATCTGACATCCATCATGCAGGTCCAAAACAATTTGCATTTTATTTGTCACATGCTTCGTAAACAACAGGTGTAGACTAATCGTGATATGCTTATTTACGGGCCCTTCCCAACAATGCAGAGAGAAAGAAAATAGAAAAATAATTACACAATGAGTAACAATAACTTGGAAGAAGTCAAGGGATCTGAATACTTTCTGAGCAGTGATTACCAACTGGGGTCGTTTTGACCACAAGAAGAAACTATTGGAAAAAGCTACAGTCATAGCAATATATCAACTGAATACTTACACATGTACAGTTGAAGTCGGAAGTTTACATACACCTAGGCCAAATACATTTAAACTCAGTTTTTCACAAATCCTGACATTTAATCCTAGCAAAAATCCCCTGTTTTAGGTCAGTTACGATCACCACTTTATTTTGTGAATTTGAAATGTCAGAATAATAGTAGAGATAATTATTTATTTCAGCTTTTATTTATTTCATCACATTCCCAGTGGGTCAGAAGTTTACATACACTCAATTAGTATAATGGTAGCATTGCCTTTAAATTGTTTAACTTGGGTCAAATGTTTCGGGTAGCCTTCCACAAGCTTCCCACAATAAGTTGGGTGGATTTTGTCCCATTCCTCCTGACAGAGCTGGTGTAACTGAGTCAGGTTTGTAGGCCACCTTGCTCTCACACGCTTTTTCAGTTCTGCCCACAAATGTTCTATAGGATAGAGGTCAAGGCTTTGTGATGGCCACTCCAATACCTTGACTTTGTTGTCCTTAAGCCATTTTGTCACAACTTTTGAAGTATGCTTGGGGTCATTGTTCATTTGATAGACCCATTTGCGACCAAGCTTTAACTTCCTGACTGATGTCTTGAGTTGCTTTAATATATCCACATAATTGTTCTACATCATGATGCCATCTACTTTGTGAAGTGCACCAGTCCCTCCTGCAGCAAAGCACCCCCACAACATGATGCTGCCACCCCCGTGCTTCACGGTTGGGATGGTGTTCTTCGGCTTGCAAGCCTCCCCCTTTTTCCTCCAAACATAACGATGGTCATTACGACCAAACAGTTCTATTTTTGTTTCATCAGACCAGAGGACATTTCTCCAAAAAGTACAATCTTTGTCCCCATCTGCAGTTGCAAACAGTAGTCTGGATTTTTATGGCGGTTTAGGAGCAGTGGCTTTGTCCGTGCTGAGCGGCCTTTCAGGTTATGTCGATATAGGACTGGTTTTACTGTGGATATAGATACTTTTGTACCTGTTTCCTCCAGCATCTTCGCAAGGTCCTTTGCTGTTGTTCTGGGATTGATTTGCACTTTTTGCACCAAAGTACGTTCATCTCTAGGAGACAGAACGCGTCTCCTTCCTGAGCGGTATGACGGCTGCGTGTTCCCATGGCATTTATACTTGCGTACTATTGTTTGTGCAGATGAATGTGGTGAATGTGGCATTTGGATATTGCTCCCAAGAATGAACCAGACTTGTGAAGGTCTACAATTTGTTTCCTGAGGTATTGGCTGATTTCTTTTGATTTTCCCATGATGTCAAGCAAAGAGGCACTGAGTTTCAAGGTAGGCCTTGAAACACATCCACAGGTGCACCTCCAATTGACTCAAATTATGTCAATTTGCCTATCAGAAGCTTCTGAAGCCATTACACAATTTCCTGGAATTTTCCAAGCTTTTTAAAGGCACAGTCAACTTAGTATATGTATACTTCTGACCCACTGGAATTTTGATACAGTGAATTATAAGTTAAATAATCTGTCTGTAAACAATTGTTGAAAAATATTACTTGTGTCATGCACAAAGTAGATGTCCTAACCGACTTGCCAAACTATAATTTGTTAACAAGCAATTTGTGGAGTGGTTGAAAAACAAGTTTTAATGATTCCAACCTAAGTGTATGTAAACTTCTGACTTCAACTGTAAATAATGTTAATTTGCATATTCTGTCATATTAAACTATACATTTTTCCCTTAAATAACGTGCATCTTTTTTTCCAAAATACATTCCAAATATGTACTAAAAGATGATTTAGTGTCATTTCATTGTCGCATGATTACATTTTCAGAATTTTGAAGTGAATAAACATTTAGTGATATTTTTGTGGTAAAAAAAAATATTTTTTAAAAATTAAACTTCATTTTAATTGACAAAAAAGTAATTGATTGATTGATCTTGAGAGACAATGACCAAAAATATGGCTTAGTTTTCTCTATTTGCTTACTCCACAGCCAGCACTTTCATTGCTAATAGTGAAACAATGAGAGTGGTAGGGCCTATGGCTTAAACAAACATGCCTAAATCATCAAAGTCACATCAAACCAAACGTTATAGCAACCCAAATACAATAACAAATTGCACATACAGTACCAGTCAAAAAAACCTTCTAATTCAAGGGTTTTCCTTTATTTTACTATTTTCTACATTGTAGAATAATAATGATGACATCAAAACTATGAAATAACATATTTAGACTCATGTAGTAACCAAAAAAGTGTTAAACCAAATAAAAAAATATTTAATAGTTTACATTCTTCGAAGTAGCCACCCTTTCCCTTGGTGACAGCTTTGTACACTCTTGGCATTCTCTCAACCAGCTTCCCCTGGAATGCTTTTCCAACCGTGAGTTTTTACATATGCTAAACACTTGTTGGTTGCTTTTCCTTTTTACTCTGCGGCCCAACTCATCCCAAACCATCTCCATTGGGTTTAGATCGGGTGATTGTGGAGGCCAGGTCATCTGATGCAGCACTCCATCACTCTCCTTCTTGGTCATATAGCCCTTACACAGCCTGGAGGTGTGTTGGATCATTGTCATGTTGAAAAACAAATGATAGTCCCACTAAGCGCAAACCAGATGGGATGGCGTATCGCTGCAGATTGCTGTGGTAGCCATGCTGGTTAAATGCGCCTTGAATTATAAATAAATCACTGACAGTGTCACCAGTAAAGCACATCCACTCCATCACACCACCTCCTCCATGCTTCACGGTGGGAACCACACATGCAGAGATCACCTGTTCACCTACTGTGCATCTCACAAAGACTCTGCGTTTTGAACCAAAAATCTCAAATTTGGACAAAAATCTCATTAGACCAACAGATTCCCACCCGTTCATTGCTCGTGTTCCTTGGCCCAAGCAAGTCTCTTCTTCTTATTGGTGTCCTTTAGTATTGGTTTCTTTGCTGCAATTCGACCATGAAGGCCTGATTCACACAGTCTCCTCTGAACAGTTGATGTTGAGATGTGTCTGTTACTGTTACTCTGTGAAGCATTTATTTGGGCTGCAATTTCTGAGGCTGGGAACTATAATGAACTTATCCTCTGCAGTAGAAGACTGCATCTTTCTCTCCTGTGGCGGTCCTCATGAGAGCCAGTTTCATCATAGCGCTTGATGGTTTTTGCGACTGCACTTGAAAAAGCTTTCAAAGTTCTTGACATTTTCCCGAATTGACTGACCTTCTTGTCTTAAAGTAATGATGGACTGTCGTTTCTCTTTGCTTATTTCAGCTGTTCTTGCCATAATATGGACTTGGTCTTTTACCAAGTAGGGCTATCTTCTGTATACCACCCCTACCTTGTCACAACACAACTGATTGGCTCAAATGCATTAAGAAGGAAAAGATACCCCAAATCAACTTTTAACAAGGCAAACCTGTTAATTGAAATGCATTCCAGGTGACTAACCCATGAAGCTGGTTGAGAGAATGCCAACAGTGCGCAAAGCTGTCATCAAGGCAAAAGGTGGCTACTTTGAAGAATTTCAAATATAAAATACATTTAGATTTGTTTAACACTTTTTTGGTTACTACATGATTCCCTATGTTTTATTTCATAGTTTTGATGTCTTCACTTTTATTCTACAATGTAGAAAATAGTAAAAATAAAGAAAAACCCTGTAATGAGTAAGTCTGTTCAAACTTTTGATTGGTACTATATATAATATTGAAGGATATTATAGGAATTCTGATGTATATATATATATATATATATATATATATATATATATATATATATATATATCTAAAGCCTTCCCCTTAGAATAACGCATTTTCTGAGAATACACACCAATACATCACTATGTCTCTTTTCAAAGGGTATGTGGCTTCTGTATCACAGTTCTACCAAGTATTCATACCAGTGACCGACTTTTATGAGCTGTTTTGACTGCATCCAAGCCTATATGTAAGGTCATTTAGATGTTGTACACAGTCATACCGAGGTACAACCATAAGCGAGTCCATAAGGTGTACCATCTCTGCAGAGGATGTCTATCTGTTCAAAATCACTGATGCAGGTCCCCCCCTTTAACCTCTGGTGATGTGTATTATATCTCTTACTGGGATAATGAGACTGTACTCGGCCAATCTACCGCCGGCTCACTTTATGGTGAGAGACATCGCTCCTATTTTTATTTTTTTTTCAAAGATAATGAGGTGACAATGTATTCAACCGACCTTAGAGAGGAGAGAGGGGGGAGGGAGGGGCGGGGGGGGGGGGGGGGGGGGCATTCTACAGCACTTATCCACAGTCTTTGATCAGAGATCCAGCTGTCTCTCTAGGTATCTGCGGACCGTGAAAGCTGTGCCTGTGTCCCAAATGGCAACCTATTCCCTTTATAGTGCACTACTTTTGACCAGGGGTCATAAGGGCTCTAGTCTAAAGTAGTGCACTACGTAGGGAATAGGGTGCCATTGTGGAACGCATTGTGTCTGTTCTATCGCCACTGCTGTCATGGATATCATTTAACCAGACATGTTGACTAGTTCAAAGGGATTGTTTTGAGGTTAAAGAAAACAGTGCCTACAATGTAAAAAGAGTTGTGTAGCTAATTCTACTTTCCCTTTGGCTGGCTAACCCACCGACCCTTGACCTCATGTCTTGCTGTGTGTTTGATACTAGACAAAATCCCATAATCCATATTTCAATCACAGTTTACCAATGTATGTTCTGGGAGTTTTAACATTGGATTTGTACATTTATAGCGGCTTTTATTATAGCGGCTTTCATTATAGCGGCTTTCATTATAGCGGCTTTCACTGATATCCAACATGATGTGATGATTTATTCTGACTGATATCCAACATGATGTGATGCCTTATTCTGACTGATATCCAACATGGTGTGATGCTTTATTCTGATATCCAACATGATGTGATGCTTTATTCTGACTGATATCCAACATGATGTGATGATTTATTCTGACTGATATCCAACATGATGTGATGATTTATTCTGACTGATATCCAACATGATGTGATGCCTTATTCTGACTGATATCCAACATGATGTGATGATTTATTCTGATATCCAACATGATGTGATGCTTTATTCTGACTGATATCCAACATGATGTGATGCTTTATTCTGACTGATATCCAACATGATGTGATGCTTTATTCGGACTGATATCCAACATGATGTGATGCTTTATTCTGACTGATATCCGACATGATGTGATGATTTATTCTGACCGATATCCAACATGATGTGATGATTTATTCTGATATCCAACATGGTGTGATGATTTATTCTGACTGATATCCAACATGATGTTATGCTTTATTCTGACCGATATCCAACATGATGTGATGATTTATTCTGATATCCAACATGATGTGATGCTTTATTCTGACTGATATCCAACATGATGTGATGCTTTATTCTGACTGATTTCCGATATGATGTGATGATTTACTCTGACTGATATCCAACATGATGTGATGCTTTATTCTGACTGATATCCAACATGATGTGATCCTTTATTCTGACCGATATCTAACATGATGTGATGCTTTAGTCTGACTGATATCCAACATGATGTGATGATTTATTCTGACTGATATCCAACATGATGTGATGCTTTATTCTGATATCCAACATGGTGTGATGATTTATTCTGACTGATATCCAACATGATGTGATGCTTTATTCTGACTGATATCCAACATGATGTGATGCTTTATTCTGACTGATATCTAATATTATTTGATGCTTTGCTAATATGTATTTTAAGGCAGCACATTACAGACAGAAAAGCACTGCTTGGCATCTAGTTCTCCTCCAGCCCTCTTCATCAGATGGGATTTTCATTCAAGTCCTTTATTCATGAATATGAAGATCTCCATCACATCACAGAGACCATGAATATAGATGGATTCCCCCCCCCCCCCCCCCCCCCATCTGCTCCATGTGTTGTGATGCCAACATGACCACCACACTCTACACCACTGTGATGTCTTATCCTTTTTCTCTCCTCCTTTCTCGTTGAGAAATAAACATGCTGTGTTTGATAGACATTTTTTGACATTGGTCAACTTGACAATATGTCAATATCAAGCTGGGCGTTTTTTTTCTTCTCCCTTTTATGTATCACATTGACTAAAAGAGTTGAAATCTGTGCTCAAAAATCTCAAATGTCAGTGTGAATGTGTCAGTGAGTCCCATGTCTTGTAAAGGCTTTAGGGCTTAAACTATTTCAGACCACCTGTTTGTTACCAAGTAGAATAGTAGTGCTAAAACATATTGTACATATTAGTAATGTCTCCATTCAACAAGATAAACATATAGATTGCGTGCGTGAAGGATTTTGAGGGGGGAAGTTGGAATTAGCACTTGAAATTGGAAGCCTGTCCTATATGACATCGGTAAAAGCTATAGAGTGTGATATCTGTTTAGGATCTCTTCCATACCGGATGTGCTAGATCCATCCAGTCCAAATTGAACTTGGCTTTGAGTTATAATTCTTATCAGTAAGAGGTTCATTTAAAAACCAAAAAAACTTAGCATCCAATTTCCTAATATTTCATCACTGTACCTCAATAATTATGCAGGGTTATTAGCTGAAACTTTCGTCCTTGGTTCACTTAATTCAGGTTGACGTTTCTTGCTAACAGTAGTGGTAGACTGGGATCTTTGATTTCCCCGGTCTGCAGTGGGTCTGTATCAGCAAGTCCTCCACAATACAACAGTGCCATCTACTGGTGCTTTAAAATATAACACCAACATGTGGAGCGCATTTGGAGAGCACTGCTCATGTCGATATTACAGAGAACCACTCAATATTACAGAGAGCTCTTGCATGTGTTTACGGACAACAACGACATCATAATAAACACCATCTTCGCAATCCAGAAACAGTTTATTTAAAAGACAAAGCAGATAAATGGGCGTCTTCCTGCCTGTGTAGAAGGGCTCGTCTGAGCACATGGAGTGTTCAAAGGCACAGAGTACTTCAGGAGTGCTTTCAGCTTTCAGAGCATTTTTCATATGCAAAAAAATGTTGTAGAACAAACCTTCCATACATAAATGACTGTTATCGGAGGCCTCTTTCAAACTAAACAAAAAGAAATAGGTGACAAGTACACAGATACTGTAGTCTAGAGGTCGACCGATTAATCGGAATGGCCGATTAATTAGGGCAGATTTCAAGTTTTCATAACTATCGGAAATTAGTATTTTTGGACGCCGATTTGACCGATTTTTTATTTTATTTAGTTAACCTTTATTTAACGAGGCAAGTCAGTTAAGAACATATTCTTATTTACAATGACGGCCTAGGAACAGTGGGTTAACTGCCTTGTTCAGGGGCAAAACCACAGATTTTTTACCTTGTCAGCTCCGGGATTTAATCTTGCAACTTTTCGGTTGACTAGTCCAACTCTAACCACCTGACTCATGAGGAGACTGCCTGTTACGCGAATGCATTAAGAAGCCAAGGTAAGTTGCATTAAACTTATCTTATAAAAAACTATCAATCAATCAATCATAATCACTAGTTATAACTAACTACACATGGTTGATGATATTACTAGTTTATCTAGCGTGTCCTGCGTTGCATATAATCGATGCGGTTCGCATTCGCGAAAAAGGACTGTCGTTGCTCCAACCTGTACCTAACCATTAACATCAATGCCTTTCTTAAAATCAATACACCGAAGTATATATTTTTAAACCTCCATATTTAGCTAAAATAAATCCAGTATAGCAGGCAATATTAATCAGGTGAAATTGTGTCACTTCTCTTGCGTTCATTGCACGCAGAGTCAGGGTATATGCAACAGTTTGGGCCGCCTGGCTCGTTGCGAACTAATTTGCCAGAATTGTATGTAATTATGACATAACATTGAAGGTTGTACAATGTAACAGGAATATTTACACTAACGTTAGATAAAATACCGAACGGTTCCGTATTTCACTGAAAGAATAAACGTTTTGTTTTCGAAATGATAGTTTCTGGATTCGACCATATTAATGACCTAAGGCTCATATTTCTGTGTGTTACTATGTTATAATTAAGTCTACGATTTGATAGAACAGTCTGACTGAGCGGTGGTAGGCACCAGCAGGCTCGTAAGCCTTCATTCAAACAGCACTTTTGTGCGTTTTGACAGCAGCTCTTCGCTGCGCTTCAAGCACTGCGCTGTTTATGACTTCAAGCCTATCAACTCCCGAGATTGGGCTTGTGTAACCGATGTGAAATGGCTATCTAGTTAGCGAGGTGCGAGCTAATAGCGTTTCAAACGTCACTCGCTCTGAGACTTGGAGTAGTTGTTCCCCTTGCTCTGCATGGGTAACGCTGCTTCAAGGGTGGCGGTTGTCGATGTGTTCCTGGTTCGAGCCCAGGGAGGAGTGAGGAGAGGGACAGAAGCTATACTGTTACACTGGCAATGCTAAAGTGCCTATAAGAACATCCAATAGTCAAAGGTTAATGAAATACAAATCGTATGGAGAGAAATAGTCTTATAATAACTACAACCTAAAACTTCTTACCTGGGAATATTGAAGACTCATGTTAAAAGGAAAGCACCAGCTTTCATATGTTCTCATGTTCTGAGCAAGGAACTTAAATGTTAGCTTTCTTACATGGCACATATTGCACTTTTACTTTCTTCTCCAACACTTTGTTTTTGCATTATTTAAACCAAATTGAACATGTTTCATTATTTATTTGAGGCTAAATTGATTTTATTGATGTATTATATTAAGTTAAAATAAGTGTTCATTCAGTATTGTTGTAATTGTCATTATTACAAATATTGGTCCTCCAATACTCGGTATTGGTGTTGAAAAATCATAATCGGTCGACGTCTACTGTAGTCACATACGTGAAGAAATTTTTTTCATTTTTCATATATTCTCATTCCTATTATGGATTGGTGCTATTTTTTTGGTTCAAGTAACAGCTAGGAATAACTGGTGTTATCCTGTACTAGGGTGGTTTCCATCTAAACGTACACTGATTATACCAAATATTAGGAACACCTTCCTACTCTGTTTATCATATATACATAGTCACTTTAAACATACCTACATGCACATACTACCTCAATTAGCCCGGCTAACCGGTGCCCCCGCACATTTGCTAGCCGGACTATCTACATTGTGTCCCTCAACCCACCACCCGCCAAACCCTCTTTTACGCTACTGCTACTCTCTGTTTATCATATATACATAGTCACTTTAACTATACCTACATGTACATACTACCTCAATCAGCCTGACTAACAGGTGTCTGTCTGTATGTGGCCTCGATACTTTTATGGCCTCGCTACTGTATATAGCCTCCACTGTATATAGCCTCTCTACTGTTATAGCCTCTACTGTATATAGCCTCTCTACTGTATATAGCCTCGCTACTGTATATAGCCTCTCTACTGTATGTAGCCTCTCTACTGTATATGCCCTCTCTACTGTATATAGCCTCGCTACTGAATATGGCCTCGCTACTGTATATAGCCTCGCTACTCTATATGGCCTCTCTACTGTATATGGTCTCGCTACTGTATATAGCCTCGCTACTCTATATGGCCTCTCTACTGTATATAGCCTCTCTACTGTATATAGCCTCTCTACTGTATATAGCCTCTCTACTGTATATGGCCTCGCTACTGTATATAGCCTCGCTACTGTATATAGCCTCTCTACTGTATGTAGCCTCTCTACTGTATATGCCCTCTCTACTGTATATAGCCTCGCTACTGTATATGGCCTCGCTACTGTATATAGCCTCGCTACTCTATATGGCCTCTCTACTGTATATAGCCTCTCTACTGTATATAGCCTCTCTACTGTATATAGCCTCGCTACTGTATATAGCCTCTCTACTGTATATAGCCTCGCTACTGTATATAGCCTCTCTACTGTATATAGCCTCGCTACTGTATATAGCCTCTCTACTGTATATAGCCTCGCTACTGTATATAGCCTCTCTACTGTATATAGCCTCTCTACTGTATATAGCCTCTCTACTGTATATAGCCTCCCTACTGTATATAGACTCCCTACTGTATACAGCCTCTCTGCTGTATATAGCCTCGCTACTGTTATAGCCTCTACTGTATATAGCCTCTCTACTGTATATAGCCTCTCTGCTGTATATAGACTCCCTACTGTATATAGCCTCTCTACTGTATATAGCCTCTCTACTGTATATAGCCTCTCTACTGTTATAGCCTCTACTGTATATAGCCTCTCTACTGTATATAGCCTCTCTACTGTATATAGCCTCCCTACTGTATATATCCTCTCTACTGTATATATCCTCTCTACTGTATATAGCCTCTCTACTGTATATAGCCTCTCTGCTGTATATAGCCTCTCTACTGTATATAGCCTCCCTACTGTTATAGCCTCTACTGTATATAGCCTCCCAACTGTATATAGCCTCTCTACTGTTATAGCCTCTACTGTATATAGCCTCGCTACTGTATATAGCCTCTCTACTGTATATAGCCTCGCTACTGTATATAGCCTCACTACTGTATATAACCTCTCTACTGTATATAGCCTCTCTACTGTATATAGCCTCACTACTGTATATAGCCTCACTACTGTATATAGCCTCTCTACTGTATATAGCCTCACTACTGTATATAACCTCTCTACTGTATATAGCCTCTCTACTGTATATAGCCTCCCTACTGTATATAACCTCTCTACTGTTGTAGCCTCTACTGTATATAGCCTCGCTACTGTATATAGCCTCTCTACTGTATATAGCCTCGCTACTGTATATAGCCTCTCTACTGTATATAGCCTCACTACTGTATATAACCTCTCTAGTGTATATAGCCTCTCTACTGTATATAGCCTCTCTACTGTATATAGCCTCGCTACTGTATATAGCCTCTCTACTGTATATAGCCTCACTACTGTATATAACCTCTCTAGTGTATATAGCCTCTCTACTGTTATTTCCACTGTCTTTTTACTGTTGTTTTATTTCCTTACTTATCTATTGTTCACCTAATATCTATGTTTTACTTACAAATTGCACTGTTGGTTAGGGCGCACGTGACAAATGAACTTTGATTTGATTTGATAATAATGAGTTTTCAAAGTGGAAATTTCAAACTTCAAAAGCTTTTTTTTAAGCATCAAATACACTCCAACTTTTACATGTCCTGCGTAGAAGGAAAATCCCCCTGCATCAGGGTGATCAAATTAAGGTCCTACATTTCCCCCAGAAAAAAATTAATTAGCCCTTTTAAATTGGTTTCCTTGTCAAAAGGACATACAACTGAAAGACAATCACCTGAAGGGAGGTGCTTGGACCCCATTTACACTCTCCACTTACACCTTTTTTTCAAACACAAACGAGGAACAAAATGTACTACTTTAAACTGCTGTCACAGACGCCATAATGACACAGATACGAAGTTGATACCTTCCCTCGGAAACATGGTTCCTACCTTGTCCCATAGGCGTAGTTTACATCTTGCGCTAACACGTGGGTTTCCTGATCTGATCAATATGATCCAATCACTATCTGATCGAGGATTGTCACCTCTAGACATGGTATCACTAGCCACTTTAAACAATGCTACCTAATATAATGTTTACATACCCTACATTATTCATCTCATATGCATACGTATATACTGTACTCTATATCATCTACTGCATCTTTATGTAATACATGTATCACTAGCCACTTTAACTATGCCACTTTGTTTACATACTCATCTCATATGTATATACTGTACTCAATACCATCTACTGTATCTTGCCTATGCCGCTCTGTACCATCACTCATTCATATATCTTTATGTACATATTCTTTATCCCCTTACACTTGTAAGGTAGTAGTTTTGGAATTGTTAGCTAGATTACTCGTTGGTTATTACTGCATTGTCGGAACTAGAAGCACAAGCATTTCGCCACACTCGCATTAACATCTGCTAACCATGTGTATGTGACAAATAAAATTTGATTTGATTTTGATTTGATTTGATATTAAAAGGTGTCTCTTGTCCAGTCAGTGTCCGCTTTGTGACCAGATTTCCTTGTATGCTAATTATTTAACAGATACATTTTTCTAAGTAATACTTATTTATTCATTTTTTTAGACATTGAAGCCATAAATGTCAATGGTGTCACCTGTCAATGATTTTGACCATTCTGATTTAAATGGTTCCACCGTCTAGATCCGTCTTCACATGTGGTCAGGAAGATGTGTCTGTTAATCGTTTACACCTGTCTAAAAATGTGGGCACAATCAGAATATTGACAAAAAATCATGAGAAAGGAGTCTTGTAAACACCAGGTATGAACGGGGCTAAAAAAATAGCAGAAACTCATATCCAGGGCAACATACAGACACAAAAGAGGACAATGAAGTCGTTTTATTTCTAGATCTGTACGCAGTGTAAAAAATCAGGATACAAATCTACATTTCAATATATTTGTAATATTCCAAGCTGAACGATCCTCAGTGTAAACAGAATAAAGTCCTGTTGTTACGGATGAACTCAACAGGCCATGTTGTGAAAGAGTCTGTACACATGGTGTTAACGTAGTAACGCAAAGCTTTAGTAATGTTCTCAATGTCATACAGGGCCGGATTTCCCAGACACAGATAAAAGCCGAGGTCTAGTCCTAAACAAAAAACAAATGTGTTTCATGGAGATTCTCAATTGAAAGTGTATCTTAGTACAAGACTAGACTTAATCCGTGTCTGGGAAACCAGCCCACGGTATATTTACAAGTCAGTGGCAAATAAAAAAAGAAGGGCATATTGTTTAATTACAATGTGACGTTAACTAGAATGCCAAAAATATAAAACCAACATCTGGAGATGACAATAAGGGTTTAGGAATGATGTGAGGTTATAAAGATGACTGCAATTTTGACAAACTTGCAAACAATCTTTACAGTAATGCGAAATATCAATATGATATATTTATATATTCACGAGTGTGTAAACGTAATTTTTAAAACATGGTACAAAAGATTTTGTGAGACAGGCTAATGACTTTGGTGTAATTCCTCTATAGCTTCCAAGAAGAAAAAGAAGAGAACAAATATTTAGAAAAATGTCCTTTAGATTTCTTTCCTTTCTAAAAAAAAAACGATATCCATTATGAGTAACTTCCTCAAATTGGTCTGACAAAGCATCCCGGTGTTGTACTTAACAAACTCATCATCTTCAGTATTATTCACAGTGGTCTTTCTTAAAAAACTGTTTGTCCAAGAGTAAAAATCATTGGTACCGAGCACCTTCACCCAGGTAGGAAGTGAACCAGTTATCAACACAGAGGTATTCATTTCCAGTTGGCTAAAAGAGAGATATATATATTTTAGAATATGAATCAAAAAAATATTAATATGTGATGAGACAAATATAGAATGCTACTGTATAAATGTAAAAGTATCAATTAAACCCCTAAGGTCCATGCCCGTGCACCTGTCGGATATCTAATTAGCATAATACAAAAAAACTCCAATCAAAATCGGTCAGTTTAAGCTAGGGATATCTGTTTTTTTGTGTGTGTTTTTGTTGCATTGGATGTATCTCAATCCACCATATCCTCCTATTTCGACAGAGCTAGACTAATGCTTGTCAGACCATGAGACCCCCCCCTAAAAATAAAAACATTTTGTTTTTTCTTCACAAAATCTCATGCAACGTCCAAACTATTATGACCCCTCTATGTAAGGATGAGACTCTCACACACATGATGGTGTTCTTCATTTGGCTCTACAAACCCCCACAAGTTTCTTAGGACTTCTCTGAACTCGGTACAGCTGATCTGCCACCTGCTGTCTGTAGCGTCCGAACAGTTTGGGCTACACACTAATATGACTCATCTGTGTAAAGGTGAGACTCTCATTACATGTCTCGCAAAACTCGTCTGAAAGTCCCCCGGTATCAATTGAAAAAAAATTATGGAAGTATAGTGTAAATAGAGACTGTTCAGTGCCAAAAATAACAAATGTTTCCTGGTCTTTCTTATACCTCTAAGATATAGGAAAGACACTTCAGAACAAACTTCCTTTAGATTTTGTTTTGGGACTATCTGTTGTTCTATGTAGTGAATCTGTTATTAAATGCGTTTGTATTAGCTAACAGCAGGCCAAATGGGTCGTAAAATCCCCCTCCCCTGGCTTAGACGGGGTTTCCACTCTTATGGGTTAAATGTCATTTCTTTCTTTGTATCATATAGAAAACATTATTTTCTGACAGACCATATCAACAAGAGTGTGGCAGAGTTTCCTACTTTTTGAACCACTACTATGTAGATTGTTGATCCGTAGATATGGTAGAGTACATTCTCATAATCACAGAGAAAATCCTTGGACAATGAAAATCACTGTTGATAGAAACAATGGTTTGTGAGGAATGCAATATAGGTTTGCCTTTACAGTAGAAAAAAAACAAACATATTCTTAGCGACATCAGTGGTGACATCATATCCGGTTTCCTGTGTGTCATTCCAGGGCGTTGTAGGGAGTTGTAGTCCTCAAGGTATTCTCACAACTACAACACAGGCTCCGGCCCTTCCGATGTTGAGATTGACCTCCTATTGGATACATACAGTACAGGGTGATTAAAGGTCACACAGTCTGTCTTAAAAATAGATTTTTAACAGTAAGGAATTGTACCAGGCTGATTCAAGTTACCTCAGTCCATTCATTGTTCTGTGCATCATAGGACTCAACACTGTTCAGGTAGGACGTTCCATCGTATCCTCCGACAGCATATAGCCTGTCTCCTAGCAGACAGATACCTACAGCATCCCTGGGGACACTCAGAGAGGACACCGTGGTCCATGTGTCTGTTTTGGGATCATACCTGCAGTGACATAGAAGGGTAATGGGAAATACCTGTAGAAGTATAGTGAGCCCTGGGATATTTAAGAGATACAGAGCAAAGAGCACAACTTGTATATGGATGAATTCAACAATATCTTGTGATTTATTTTTATGTGTTTTTTTTTTCAATTTAATTGTTTTGACATGATGGTATTCTGTGCAGTGTGTATCAGATACGGGTTGATTATTTTTTTATTTTTTTTACAAAATAGCCACCAGAGGGTGGCAGAAGCCAGATAATCACACTGCTAAAACCAACTCCCATGGAAAGAATGACGTGTCTTGGGTTTGCCCTGTACATGCAGACAGAGACAGAGACAATGGCCATGTTAGAGAGCATAAAAAAAATGTGACGCATTGTGTGTAAATTGTGACTTGACTGACTGACTGATCTACAAATAAATAATGAGCAGTTATTTATGACGCAATGTTTTTTGTTGTTGTAGATCAGTCTGTCGGCAGTCGCCTGCACCGTCAGCTGCAACTTCAAACAAACACAATGGGTGCGTTGCAGCCTTGCATCAAAATGAACTACTCAGTCTTATTTTACCCATGATTGCGTCACAGTTTTGATGCTCTCGAACACGACCGAAGTCTCAGAAAGCACCACAAACACACCCACAACCTAAAATGTCTCTGTGTCTCCTCCATATGTATAGCTATACTTCATCGTCATAAAATTCCTGAGTCTATAACAAGACAGTTGGAAAAAACTATGTAGACTTTTTGTTGTTGTTGCTCTAGTACAGTACTGACATAGGCTACATTCTGCCCTCCTCCCCAAAAGTTTGCACTTCCCTTTCTGCAATAGATTTAAAAGCATTGGATTGGTGTACGCCTTGGCTAGAGGGAGTTTCCACCATTGTTGAATGCATTTTCAGGAAGTGTGCAAGTCCCAAGAATCGAAACGCAGCCATACTGTAGAGTAAAACTATGTTTGTTGACCTCTCTACACAGTCTGGGGAGCAAGTGTTTTTTTTTACCTCTCTACACAGTCTGAGAGTCTGGAGCAGTGGTTGTTTACCTCTCTACACAGTCTGAGAGTCTGGAGCAGTGGTTGGACGCCGGGGCATCATGACCACCCACAGCATATAGGAAACTGTTGTACGTGGCCACACCCACCCCTCCTCTCCGCTTCGCCATGGGGGCACACATACTCCACTTGTTGGTGTGTGGATCAAAGCATTCCATCGACCGCAGACACGAGCTCCCGTCCCGACCGCCAACTGCAAACAATCTGTAAGGACAATAAAAGCGTTACAAATCTGACTTTGGATGCTGCTCAGAAATTTATGCTTATTTCTCTTCAAGAAATGTTGTGTCGGTCATTCCTAGAAAGTATTGTCTTTTAAGGGAGGGAGAATCCCAGGTTTCCTTAGCAGATAGGGATGAAGGATTGTAGAAACATCTTCCTTAGCAGAGAGGGATGAAGGATTGTAGAAACATCTTCCTTAACAGAGAGGGATGAAGGATTGTAGAAACATCTTCCTTAGCAGAGAGGGATGAAGGATTGTAGAAACATCTTCCTTAGCAGAGAGGGATGAAGGATTGTAGAAACATCTTCCTTAGCAGAGAGGGATGAAGGATTGTAGAAACATCTTCCTTAGCAGAGAGGGATGAAGGATTGTAGAAACATCTTCCTTAGCAGAGAGGGATGAAGGATTGTAGAAACATCTTCCTTAGCAGAGAGGGATGAAGGATTGTAGAAACATCTTCCTTAGCAGATAGGGATGAAGGATTGTAGAAACATCTTCCTTAGCAGAGAGGGATGAAGGATTGTAGAAACATCTTCCTTAGCAGAAAGGGATGAAGGATTGTAGAAACATCTTCATTAGCAGAGAAGGATGAAGGATTGTAGAAACATCTTCCTTAGCAGAGTGGGGCGTGGGTTGTGGATTTATTTTTGCTTCCTTAGCAGAGAGAGATAAAGGATTGTAGAAACATCTTCCTTCCTTAAGAGGAGAGAGATGGCGGATTGTAGAAAAGTCTTCCTTCCTTGTTTTCTATTTTTCACCCAGATGCAAGGAAGAAAATCGAAAAAGGTTTTATAGAGTGAAAACACACTGCAAAACAGCACTTTGTTGTCTGCCATTATGTAACGTAGAGCTGTGGTAGTCTAGGCCCAGGCTTACACACAAAGAAAAGACTTCTTGTTTTTATACGAAGATTAGACCTTAACCAAAATGTTTTACATAACAAGAAACAGAACTTAGTTTTCCTGTTGTGCTGGTTATTAGCTTCTAGTGTGTACAGTACATACGTAAGAAATTCTCCTTTTCATTTTGTGATTTTATGTCATGAATAAAGCTTGTGTTTTAGTAACAACTGATACTGTCATAATGTTTTAGTACTACAGCCACTTACTTTCCGTTGAGTGCGGTGACTCCCATGGTGCTGCGTGGGGTGGACATGCTGGCCACGTAGTTCCACTGTCTAGCCTGGGGGTCCCACCTCTCCACCGTATTCAGGTAACTCCATCCATCATGGCCGCCTACTGCATACATGGGGCCCTCCAAAACTGTTATACCTGGAGAGTTACAAAGAGGAGGGTACCATCAACCAGAGCATACAGTGTGTGTGTTTGTGTGTGTGTGTGTGTGTGTGTGTGTGTGTGTGTCCACAAGAATAGTAAACAAACAAAAATGTGACATTTTGTTAGTCCCCACAAGGTCAAATGCTATTTCTAAGGGGGTTTAGGGTTAAGGTTAGGATCTAGGGTTTGTTGTAGGGTTAGGAGTTAGGGTTAGGGTAAGAGTACGGGTTAGGGGTTAGGGAAAATATAATTTCGAAAGGGACTGAATTTTGTGTCCCCACAAGGTTAGCTGTCTGTCTGTCTGTCTGTCTGTCTGTCTGTCTGTCTGTCTGTCTGTCTGTCTGTCTGTCTGTCTGTCTGTCTGTCTGTCTGTCTGTCTGTCTGTCTGTCTGTCTGTCTGTCTGTCTGTCTGTGTGTGTGTGTGTGTGTGTGTGTGTGTGTGTGTGTGTGTGTGTGTGTGTGTGTGCGTGCGTCCGTGTGTGTGTGTGTGTGTGTAAGATGCTCAACCAGAGGCATAAACCACGATGCTCATTCTAGAACAGTTGAAGTGCTGTTAGATGAGTCACCATTGTGTGGAACTGAACACTGAACAAATGTAGTCTATTCTATTCTCTTAAAACAGACTTGGGTTCTAGTACTATTTTAAATCATTTCAAAAAATTATATAATTTCCCATTTGTTTAGTTTAATGGAACCAATATAATAGCCCATCCATAATAGTCCATACAAAACTGCCCATCCAGCACCAGGCAGACCAGGGCCAACATAGTTTTAGAAAGATGTCAAATACTACTTGAGCACAGGTCTGTTCTCCAAACAGGATATAAAACAACTGTGTTATTACTGGGGGTCACAGAGGGGAATGGTTTTCTAACAACAATGAATATAGGATGTTACTGTACAACACAATAAATGGATTTATATAACGGCTGGTAATGTTCGGGTTTAGAGTTCAACATTACTCTAAAGGGAACTTCACCTGTAAACATTCTACATTCCCTATGAATAACAGTTCAACTGAAATAGATATTTAAAAAAAAAAAAAAAACAGTTATTGTTGATTTGAAATATGAATAAGTAGTTCCTTGTTTTCTGAATGCACACAACAGGACGTAGGCTTAGCAGGGAGGCTATGTAGCTCCTCACATCTTCCCAGTTAAACCGTGATCACCACAAGCAAAGTATGAGAGCTATCTGCTACAGCCCCCCGATCAAAGGAGACTAAGGCAATACTATTCACTGTAATCTCTGGGGCAAACGTGTTCACCCATATCTCAGAAAAGCCAACCACAGACAAGTGAGATGAATACTTGACTACATCGCCTCAGTTCACACCCATAGATCTATTTTAAATGTGAATCGAACCATTCCTCTGATATGAAACGTATGAGAAACGGCCAGGGAAAAGAGACAATCAGAGCAGGCGTACGGTAGCCTGCCAAGGTTTTACATAGGAACAGCTTGTGCTACAATAGTATAGGTATGAATTGTAATCCCACTGAGTTTGTGCTACAATAGTATAGGTATGAATTGTAATCCCACTGAGTTTGTGCTACAATAGGATAGGTATGAAATGTAATCCCACTGAGTTTGTGCTACAATAGTATAGGTATGAATTGTAATCCCACTGAGTTTGTGCTACAATAGGATAGGTATGAAATGTAATCCCACTGAGTTTGTGCTACAGTGGGATAGGTATGAATTGTAATTGTTAAAGTTTTTTTTTACAGTAAACCCACCGAGTCCGTGTCTGTGTGTAGACATGGGAGGCATGGTGGACCAGACATTGTTGAAAGGGTTGTAACACTCCACCATGTTGGAAGTCTTCAGCCCGTCTCGCCCCCCCACCACGTACAGCTTGTCGTCGATCACTGCCACCCCGAACTGCAGCCTCCGGCCGTTCATCACCCCCACCTGGATCCATGTGTTGGTCCGCAGGTCATACTTCTCTATGGTCGTAGATCCTATGGGAACACACAAGGAGATCTATACATCCGATAGGAACATACAAGGAGATCTATAGATCCTATAGGAACACACAAGGAGATCTATAGATCCTATAGGAACACACAAGGATATCTATAGATCCTATAGGAACACACAAGGAGATCTATAGATCCTATAGGAACACACAAGGAGATCTATAGATCCTATAGGAACACACAAGGAGATCTATAGATCCTATGGGAACACACAAGGATATCTATAGATCCTATAGGAACACACAAGGAGATCTATAGATCCTATAGGAACACACAAGGAGATCTATAGATCCTATAGGAACATACACAGAGATCTATAGGTCCTATAGGAACACACAAGGAGACCTATAGATCCAATAGGAACACACAAGGAGATCTATAGATCCTATAGGAACACACAAGGAGACCTATAGATCCTATAGGAACACACAAGGAGATCTATAGATCCTATAGGAACACACAGGGAGATCTATAGATCCTATAGGAACACACAAGGAGATCTATAGATCCAATAGGAACACACAAGGAGATCTATAGATCCTATAGGAACACACAAGGAGACCTATAGATCCTATAGGAACACACAAGGAGATCTATAGATCCTATAGGAACACACAGGGAGATCTATAGATCCTATAGGAACACGCAAGGAGATCTATAGATCCTATAGGTTCACACAAGGAGATCTATAGATCCTGTAGGAACACACAAGGAGATATATAGATCCTATAGGAACACACAAGGAGATATATAGATCCTATAGGAACACACAAGGAGATCTATAGATCCAATAGGAACACAAAAGGAGATCTATAGATCCTATAGGAACACACAATGAGATCTATAGATCCTATAGGAACACACAAGGAGATCTATAGATCCTATAGGAACACACAAGGAGATCTATAGATCCTATGGGAACACACAAGTAGATCTATAGATCCTATAGGAACACACAATGACATCTATAGATCCTATAGGAACATACAAGGAGATCTATAGATCCTATAGGAACACACAAGGGGATCTATAGATCCTATAGGAACACACAAGGAGATCTATAGATCCTATAGGAACACACAAGGAGATCTATAGATCCTATAGGAACACACAAGGAGATCTATAGATCCTATAGGAACACACAAGGAGACCTATAGATCCTATAGGAACACACAAGGAGCTCTATAGATCCTATAGGAACACACAAGGAGATCTATAGATCCTATAGGAACACACAAGGAGACCTATAGATCCAATAGGAACACACAAGGAGATCTATAGATCCTATAGGAACACACAAGGAGACCTATAGATCCTATAGGAACACACAAGGAGATCTATAGATCCTATAGGAACACACAAGGAGATTTATAGATCCTATAGGAACACACAAGGAGATCTATAGATCCAATAGGAACACACAAGGAGATCTATAGATCCTATAGGAACACACAATGAGATCTATAGATCCTATAGGAACACACAAGGAGATCTATAGATCCTATAGGAACACACAAGGAGATCTAATGATCCTATAGGAACACACAAGGAGATCTATAGATCCTATAGGAACACGCAAGGAGATCTATAGATCCTATAGGAACACACAAGGAGATCTATAGATCCTGTAGGAACACACAAGGAGATATATAGATCCTATAGGAACACACAAGGAGATATATAGATCCTATAGGAACACACAAGGAGATCTATAGATCCTATAGGAACACACAAGGAGATCTATAGATCCAATAGGAACATGCAAGGAGATCTATAGATCCTATAGGAACACACAAGGAGACCTATAGATCCTATAGGAACACACAAGGAGATCTATAGATCCTATAGGAACACACAAGGAGACCTATAGATCCTATAGGAACACACAAGGAGACCTATAGATCCTATAGGATCACACAAGGAGATCTATAGATACTATAGGAACACACAAGGAGATCTATAGATCCTATAGGAACACACAAGGAGATCTATAGATCCTATAGGAACACACAAGGAGATCTATAGATCCTATAGGAACACGCAAGGAGATCTATAGATCCTATAGGAACACACAAGGAGATCTATAGATCCTGTAGGAACACACAAGGAGATATATAGATCCAATAGGAACACGCAAGGAGATCTATAGATCCTATAGGAACACACAAGGAGACCTATAGATCCTATAGGAACACACAAGGAGATCTATAGATCCTATAGGAACACACAAGGAGACCTATAGATCCTATAGGAACACACAAGGAGACCTATAGATCCTATAGGATCACACAAGGAGATCTATAGATCCTATAGGAACACACAAGGAGATCTATAGATCCTATAGGAACACACAAGGAGATCTATAGATCCTATAGGAACACACAAGGAGATCTATAGATCCTATAGGAACACGCAAGGAGATCTATAGATCCTATAGGAACACACAAGGAGATCTATAGATCCTGTAGGAACACACAAGGAGATATATAGATCCTATAGGAACACACAAGGAGATATATAGATCCTATAGGAACACACAAGGAGATCTATAGATCCTATAGGAACACACAAGGAGATCTATAGATCCAATAGGAACACGCAAGGAGATCTATAGATCCTATAGGAACACACAAGGAGACCTATAGATCCTATAGGAACACACAAGGAGACCTATAGATCCTATAGGAACACACAAGGAGACCTATAGATCCTATAGGATCACACAAGGAGATCTATAGATCCTATAGGAACACACAAGGAGACCTATAGATCCTATAGGATCACACAAGGAGATCTATAGATCCTATAGGAACACACAAGGAGATCTATAGATTCAATAGAACACGCAAGGAGATCTATAGATCCTATAGGAACACACAAGGAGACCTATAGATCCTATAGGAACACACAAGGAGATCTATAGATCCTATAGGAACACACAAGGAGACCTATAGATCCTATAGGAACACACAAGGAGACCTATAGATCCTATAGGATCACACAAGGAGATCTATAGATCCTATAGGAACACACAAGGAGATCTATAAATCCTATAGGAACACACAAGGAGACCTATAGATCCTATAGGAACACACAAGGAGACCTATAGGTCCTATAGGATCACACAAGGAGATCTATAGATCCTATAGGAACACACAAGGAGACCTATAGATCCTATAGGAACACACAAGGAGATCTATAGATCCTATAGGATCACACAAGGAGACCTATAGATCCTATAGGATCACACAAGGAGATCTATAGATCCTATAGGAACACACAAGGAGACCTATAGATCCTATAGGAACACACAAGGAGATCTATAGATCCTACAGGATCACACAAGGAGATCTATAGATCCTATAGGAACACACAAGGAGATCTATAGATCCTATAGGAACACACAAGGAGATCTATAGATCCTATAGGAACACACAAGTCCTAAACCAACAACGCAGGTCAAGAAATAGAGTTAATAAAATATTTACCAAATAAACTAAAGTAAAAAACTTAATAAAAAGTAACACAATAAAATAACAATGTGGAGGTTATATACAGGGGGTACTGGTATCAAGTCAATGTGGAGGTTATATACAGGGGGTACTGGTATCAAGTCAATGTGGAGGTTATATACAGGGGGTACTGGTATCAAGTCAATGTGGAGGTTATATACAGGGGGTACTGGTATCAAGTCAATGTGGAGGTTATATACAGGGGGTACTGGTATCAAGTCAATGTGGAGGTTATATACAGGGGGTACTGGTATCAAGTCAATGTGGAGGTTATATACAGGGGGTACTGGTATCAAGTCAATGTGGAGGTTATATACAGGGGGTACTGGTATCAAGTCAATGTGGAGGTTATATACAGGGGGTACTGGTATCAAGTCAATGTGAAGGTTATATACAGGGGGTACTGGTATCAAGTCAATGTGGAGGTTATATACAGGGGGTACTGGTATCAAGTCAATGTGGAGGTTATATACAGGGGGTACTGGTATCAAGTCAATGTGGAGGTTATATACAGGGGGTACTGGTATCAAGTTAATGTGGAGGTTATATACAGGGGGTACTGGTATCAAGTCAATGTGGAGGTTATATACAGGGGGTACTGGTATCAAGTCAATGTGGAGGTTATATACAGGGGGTACTGGTATCAAGTCAATGTGAAGGTTATATACAGGGGGTACTGGTATCAAGTCAATGTGGAGGTTATATACAGGGGGTACTGGTATCAAGTCAATGTGGAGGTTATATACAGGGGGTACTGGTATCAAGTCAATGTGGAGGTTATATACAGGGGGTACTGGTATCAAGTTAATGTGGAGGTTATATACAGGGGGTACTGGTATCAAGTCAATGTGGAGGTTATATACAGGGGGTACTGGTATCAAGTCAATGTGGAGGTTATATACAGGGGGTACTGGTATCAAGTCAATGTGGAGGTTATATACAGGGGGTACTGGTATCAAGTCAATGTGGAGGTTATATACAGGGGGTACTGGTATCAAGTCAATGTGGAGGTTATATACAGGGGGTACTGGTATCAAGTCAATGTGGAGGTTATATACAGGGGGTACTGGTATCAAGTTAATGTGGAGGTTATATACAGGGGGTACTGGTATCAAGTCAATGTGGAGGTTATATACAGGGGGTACTGGTATCAAGTCAATGTGGAGGTTATATACAGGGGGTACTGGTATCAAGTCAATGTGGAGGTTATATACAGGGGGTACTGGTATCAAGTCAATGTGGAGGTTATATACAGGGGGTACTGGTATCAAGTCAATGTGGAGGTTATATACAGGGGGTACTGGTATCAAGTCAATGTGGAGGTTATATACAGGGGGTACTGGTATCAAGTCAATGTGGAGGTTATATACAGGGGTACTGGTATCAAGTCAATGTGGAGGTTATATACAGGGGGTACTGGTATCAAGTCAATGTGGAGGTTATATACAGGGGGTACTGGTATCAAGTCAATGTGCAGGGGGTGCAGGTTAGTTGAGGTCATTTGTGCATGTAGGTAGGGGTAAAGTGAAAATGAATAGATAATAGATACTGTAGTAGCAGCAGTGTAAAAACAAAGGGGGGGTGGGGTCAATGTAAATAGTCTGGGTGGCCATTTGATTAATTGTTCAGGGTAAGCAGGTTTAAAGAGGGTTATATTCTGTTCTGATTCCTATTACCCTCCATGTCTATCATAGTGTTTGATCAAACACCTACGATTTAATATATTGTGTTTCTCAAACACACTTTGAAATGTGTTCTGTTGAATGCATATCTAAACTAATATAGGATCCATTTTTAGTATCAGATGAATGGATAGTTTTAGTCCGTGGAATGAAAGGGTTAACCTCCGTTGTGTGTATTGAGCTGTATTACATTAGTGGCCAAATAGACCTGAAGTCTGTAACAATAAAAAGGGCCACCGCGGTCGGGCGAGATCGACGGCGGCGTCACACGTTAGTGGGCGTCCATCTTGGTAATGGGGCTCGTTGATCAAAACCTGTGGGCTTTTATTAATAGTAGCAAGCCATTAGGGTTCAATAGACATAATGGATGTACTGAGCTTTATGTCTCACACTGGGGCAAACTCCAACAAGACTACCGATGCACCTGAAATGGCACCCTATTCACTACATCAGGCTTTAGTCAAAAGTAGTGCACTCTATAGGGAGTAGGGTACCATTTGGGACGCAAACCCCTATATAGGGCACTTCTTTTGACCAGAGTCCTATGGGCCTAGTGCACTATATACATTAGGGAGTAGGGAATGCAGAGTAGGTCTAACCCTTGGTAGCGTCCATGCCTCCCACAGCGTAGAGTACTCCTACAGTGGACTTCCTGGGTTTGGTCCTGGGGCTCTGGAACATGAGGCGGCGCTCTGGCAGCAGATGGTACTTCATGGCTTCCATTAGAAGCTTCTGGCATTCCAGGTCATCTGAGAACATGGTGTTGTTCTCCAGGTCAGCTAGGAGCTAGAATTAAACGGGAGTTCAGTTCAGTAAATCTTTATTATTCCCAAAGGACAATGGTGAGTGCAGCATAAAAATACGTAGGAAACAACACACAAAAAAAAAATATATATATATAATTATTACATTGTATAAGCTAAATGTATGTCTTTCAACCAGGAAGCATTAGCAACATTCAACCAGGAAGCATTAACAACATTCAACCAGGAAGCAGTAACAACATTCAACCAGGAAGCATGAACAACATTTAACCAGGAAGCATTAACAACATTTAACCAGGAAGCATTAACAACATTCAACCAGGAAGCATTAACAACATTCAACCAGGAAGCATTAACAACATTCAACCAGGAAGCATTAACAACATTAAACCAGGAAGCATTAACAACATTTAACCAGGAAGCATTAAGAACATTCAACCAGGAAGCATTAACAACATTCAACCAGGAAGCATTAACAACATTCAACCAGGAAGCAGTAACAACATTCAACCAGGAAGCATTAACAACATTCAACCAGTAAGCATTAACAACATTCAACTAGGAAGCATTAACAACATTTAACCAGGAAGCATTAACAACATTCAACCAGGAAGCAGTAACAACATTCAACCAGGAAGCAGTAACAACATTCAACTAGGAAGCAGTAACAACATTCAACCAGGAAGCAGTAACAACATTCAACCAGTAAGCATTAACAACATTCAACCAGGAAGCAGTAACAACATTCAACCAGGAAGCAGTAACAACATTCAACTAGGAAGCAGTAACAACATTCAACTAGGAAGCAGTAACAACATTCAACCAGTAAGCATTAACAACATTCAACCAGGAAGCATTAACAACATTCAACCAGGAAGCATTAACAACATTCAACCAGGAAGCAGTAACAACATTCAACCAGTAAGCATTAACAACATTCAACCAGGAAGCATTAACAACATTCAACCAGGAAGCATTAACAACATTCAACCAGGAAGCAGTAACAACATTCAACCAGGAAGCATTAACAACATTCAACTAGGAAGCAGTAACAACATTCAACTAGGAAGCAGTAACAACATTCAACCAGGAAGCAGTAACAACATTCAACCAGTAAGCATTAACAACATTCAACCAGGAAGCATTAACAACATTCAACTAGGAAGCAGTAACAACATTCAACCAGGAAGCAGTAACAACATTCAACCAGGAAGCATTAACAACATTCAACTAGGAAGCAGTAACAACATTCAACTAGGAAGCAGTAACAACATTCAACCAGTAAGCATTAACAACATTCAACCATTTCTTTTTTTGA
This sequence comes from Oncorhynchus clarkii lewisi, assembly GCF_045791955.1. Taxonomy (NCBI): domain Eukaryota; kingdom Metazoa; phylum Chordata; class Actinopteri; order Salmoniformes; family Salmonidae; genus Oncorhynchus; species Oncorhynchus clarkii. The sequence goes on along the minus strand of NC_092177.1, from coordinate 5,659,554 downwards.
ATTTTACCCCTTTTTTCTCCCCAATTTCGTAGTATCCAATTGTTGTAGTAGCTACTATCTTGTCTCATTGCTACAACTCCCGTACGGGCTCGGGAGAGACGAAGGTTGAAAGTCATGTGTCCTCCGATACACAACCAACCAAGCCGCTGCTTCTTTAACACAGCACACATCCAACCCGGAAGCCAGCCGCACCAATGCGCCGGAGGAAACACCGTGCACCTGGCCACCTTGGCTAGCGTACACTGCGCCCAGCCCGCTGGTGCGCGATGAGACAAGGACACCCAAAAGACCAAGCCCTCCCTAACCCGGGCGGCCGGTTACGACAGAGCCTGGGCGCGAACCCAGGACTCTGATGGCACAGCTGGCGCTGCAGTACAGCGCCCTTAACCACTGCGCCACCCGGGAGGCCAACATTCAACCATTTCTAAGTGGCCCCAAACTTTTGAACGGTAGTGTGTATATTTAAAAAACAATCCTATTTATCTTCATTTCCATAATATAGCTATTAATATTTGTAGTAATATAGGCATCTTATGTAAAGGATTTTTACCTCCTACCGGTCTCAACATTACCAGAATTACATTATGGCAAGCAATTATTACTATTTTTGCAAACAATTATTGTGATTCATACTATGTTGTCCCTAACATCTTTTACTCTCTCGCAACAGTTGTGGGATACACACACACACACACACACACACACACACACACACACACACACACACACACAAAACACACACACACACACACACACACACACACGCAGAACCTCTTTCCACCACAACAACCGTAGACTCAGATTCTCAACAGTTGCACCATCCCAGAGCCCAACTCAAGAAAGGTCTTGATTTACAAATGCGTGTACAGTTGCAGCTGTATGAGAAGGCCTGCAAGACTGAGCAAAAAAAAAGGCAGAAATGAGGAGATTTGATTAACCATTGTCACATCCTAGGTGATGGAGGACAGATAAACACCCCCTTCCCCTGAAACACCCACACATGGTCCCCCCGTAGTGACCATATTCCCTGGCATCTTCGTGCAGTCAGACCTTTGATTTTGTGTCACCAGGGCCACAATAATATGTCCCCTCTCTGAATGTCTGAGTGTGACCTCCCCTTCCCATGGGTTACTGCAGCTAGTGTTGCCAGCACTGCCACTTCCTGGGTGGGTGCACCACACCAGTGGTTACGCTATTAAGCTCTCCCATCAGGGGGCTCTGGCTCTGCAGGAGCAACCCTGCCAGGCAGGCTCAGGATCGTGAGGGGGCGGTGCTGCTCTAGAAGGTCTCTGACCACATTTTGTCTGCATACAGGCAGCTTACAGCAGGCCCATAAAACAGATAATGACTTCTCCTTAGTATCTGGGTTGTTCAGGTGGGTGTCTCGGGTTTAGGTAGTGGACCGTTCCATCAAGATAGGATCATAAATAAATCAATTAGACGTATAATTTATTTTTAAAATTGAGTTCCCCACGATAGGACAATATATAAATTAGATTTATAATTTATTTTAAAATGCAGTTCCACCATGATAGGACAATAAATAAATAAATCAAAAAAAGATGTATAATTCATTATAAATTATATCTGCACAACATTGAAAGCTCTTTCACAACCCCTGCTCACAGACATACATTGGATCTGGGATATGTATCCGTGTCCTTTCTCACTCACTTAACGACACACTTTCCCCAAACACCATAAAACACACACCATCCATCTCAATACATCCACACATACCCACATACTGCGCCTTCTGACAACTGGGTTTTCATCTCCATGTTTAATTAGTGCTTTTGTGTTCCAATCAGTTATATTTCACGATAGATAGAAAAGCAAATGTTTTGGTATTATTGCAATTCATACCATGGCTAGTATTGTGTGTTTCATTATTTGCCTCCTCTATGAGAACTTTGTAATTTTTAGAATAGACATGGAGTAGTCTTTGTGTCTCTGAACAATTGGTTATCAATATACAGTGTATTGACTACTAGAGCTACTCTTTCCCCTTTCAATCTATTTTCCTTGAATATTGGATGCAGAACTACAGACCTCCGTTCTGTAATTTCCTTCGGAAACTGATCATTCATGACAATTTTGGTCCCAGCAAGACTTTTACCCAGGCTTTTAACCATGATTTTATCTTTAAAGAAAGCACATTTTTGTAATGATTGGGCGTTCATACCTCTGCCCACTCTATCCGAAACGGTGTACCCCTTCGAGTTGGATTTTGTCGATAGCTTCACTTGGGGTCTGAAGCGCTGTAAGGAGGAACTCTCTAACTACAGATTCAGGAGCTTCTCCTTCTTTCTCTTGGATACCTGTAAGTAGCACATTCTCTCTCATGGATCTAGTCTGCATGTCAAGTAAGGCTTCTCTCAGAACGATGTTCTCCTTTTTAAGTTCCTTCACTTCGGTTTCAATCTTATTGACTGTCCCTTTTTAGCTTGTTTGTGTCTTTCTCCAATGTTGCAGCTTTTTCGTCACTCATCTCAAGGCTCGCCTTCAACTCTTTTATATCCTTACTAACTAGTTCAAGTATACCCAGTTTGTCATTTATTGATTTTAACAGATCGGTTTCGACCTTTACCATTCCCGGTGGTGAAAAGATTAAATCGTTTGTGTCTGTAGAAGAGTCACGTTTTCGTTTTGAAATAGGTTCTCCTCTCTTACTCTCCGTCACCTTTGGGTGTTAGTTGTTTTCATAATATTTGTTGATATATTTGTCTAGCCTTATGATTTGTTTTGTGTTGTAATCCAGATTGAACTTTATTACCCACAAGATTGTGAAGTGCTAATATTTAGTCTAACTTACCGATATTGAATATTATGTTTTTATCTTGAGGTGAGCTACACTGCTGTGTTCAGTCCACCATCTTTTCCAGTCCAGTTTTGATGAAGTCATTAATAACCTACTGACTGCCCACCTGTGGAGGTAGAAGAGGGTACCATTTGTGATGAAGTCATTGATAACCTACTGACTGCCCACCTGTGGAGGTAGAAGAGGCAGGCGGATGTAGGCCAGGAGAACCCCAAGGTCCTGCTGGCGATGCAGAACGTCGAACCGCACCCACGTCATCAGAGCCTGGAAGATGGTCTCCTCATCTGGTATGTTTATGTCGTCACTGGCCAAGAGTTTGACGATCTCAGCCGTAGGAAGCAGGAGAAACTCCTGGTTCTGAATCACCTCTATGAAGTGCTCCTGAAACAGGGATGTGACAGGGAGGAGGACTTACTGGAAATGGGAAAATGCTGCAACCCTTACAGATGACGGTCGTGAAAAACTCTGGGCTCGTTTCCATCTGTCCGTTTGGGTAACAAAAGACTTACAACAGGTGCTGCCTGGATAGAAAATACAATGAATACATGAAAGAATACATTACTTATTGCATGTAGAAGTCAGTCATTCATTGGGTAAATAAGTACGTTAAGTTGATAAATCGGTTTCGTGGATCTAGTGTAAACGTCTTACCACTAGATGGTTTAACTGTGTTGTTTACAACAACAAATACATTTTCTATATATTGAAATCAGGAGTATAATTTTATAACATTCTCGGAGAACAGTATTAAGAAACGGCCTGAGCTGTCTGTCTCGGGAGCTAAATATACAGTCAATATGGAGCCTCGTTTGTTTCTCGGTTGATTGATTCTCGGTATTTTACTGACACAGGAAGGAATTGGTGGATAAATCGGGCGGTGAACTTATTTAAACCTAAGGAACAGCACATTTTAACATCAATGTTGCTAACATGGGCCAACATGACGGCTAAGCCACAGAGGGGAAGGGAAAGAGGGATACTGGGTCAGTTGTACACCTGAATGCATTCAACTGAAATATGTCCTCCGCATTTACCACAGACTAATCGTGTTGTCAGATCTCTATGCTAGTCGAGAACATAGTGACAATACACTGCCAGAAATGTAATTAATAAAAATCATTGCATAGCAAGCGATTAACTGTGGTCTTAAACTTAGTCCGAATGAGGTCAAATACACAGTAACAGTCACATTGGGGCTAGTTTAGAAAATAGAGAGTATGTTCAATCTGGAGATCACTATACATCTTTATATAGATTCAACTTCCATTTGTTGGCCATCATATATATATATATATATATATATATAGTATGGCTTTGTGTGATTGCCTCTATGAGCCTTTTCAAGGACTCTCTCTGGATAATATCATTATAGAGATGATTCTATATTAAATCCCTTTATGCTGCTCTGTAATGTTCAACATAACAGGGAACCCTGAGCTGCTATTTATTGCACCAGCAAGAATACATTTTGACACATTTAACATTTGCTTTGGGGCAAGTGCCTAACAATTATGAAAAAACAAGCATGCTATTGATCATTAATCCGTTTCAAATTATAGTTGGCTCACAGAATCTATCATGAGTCTTGGTTTAGGATCTTAGCAGTGATAAGCCTAATGAAATGAGTCTCCTTCATCGATCTGTTCTGGTAATTCAGAAGGAGAGATCGTACTTCCTACACACTGTAGGAACATCTATACCAATGTTGTTTGACATTGGTATGGATTAATTATTTGTAATTACCATCAGCCAGAATGCTGACAACAAATTGAACACATGAATTACGCTAGCTACACTGCAGACTCTTCGATTCACAGACATTTAAAAACAAAGGGTGACTCAGAAATGGCACCCTAATTCCCTATATAGTGCACTACTTTTTGACCACTTTTTGACCATTTCAGACACACCCATTCATTATACAAGAAGACAAACCTGCAGTAAGTAACTGTTTGAGAAACAAGAGCAGTGGAGAACGGTTATGTGAAGAAACACAATTACATGAGAAGATGAAGAGGTTTGTGGCGAGAAAAAAACCCCACATCATAATTCAAAATGTGCATGAGATGCTTTGGTTAAGTTTGTTAACTTTGAAACAGAAATGCTAGCATGAATAAAAGTGGACTAGTCTGAACTGGTCGTTTTTTAAAGTAGACTAATTCTGGGAGTAGCCCACTGAAATCTAACATGAGGACTTTAACAACAGGGGCTAAAAGATAGCAGGGCAAGGTTTAGGACACTTACAGGAGAAAAAAAAATGACACTTGCTCTCACAAAGGAACAGGATGTCAGAAAACATAGAACATCCGTCCAGCGTAAACTAGCGACAAAAACATCCTTATCAAAATAACAAGCTGTTGATTCAGAACCCAGAGGACAGTGGTACAGGAAGCTCTGTGACTCTCCGTCTGTGTACCAAATGACTCCCCTTTTCCCTATGTAGTGCACTATGGGCTCTGGTCAAAAGGTAGTGCACTATCTAGTAAATAAGGTACCATTTGGGACGCTTCCTCCACGTTCTTTATTGGTGGGATTGAACAGGAAGCGGTCGTGCTAGTGTTGTGATTAGATGAACCTCACTGTTCTGGACAGAGCTCTATTTAAACAGAGCCTAGCAGATGTCTTTCAGGAGATAACAGAGATAACAGCTATCTCCATAAGTTGTTTACTCTGTCAGCCGGGGACGGCCGGGGACAATATCTAGCAAATACGGCATCTTCTTGATCCCGTAGAAAATGTGTGAAATAAATAACTCGGCTGTATTTTGAAAAACCAACCTACCTCTCAAAATGTTAGTTGATATGTCTCAAAATAGCTAACCTTGACCAAACATTTTTAAATAAAATCCTAAAGTTTAAATGGATATTTCCATTTCAGCTAAGCATTCAATGGTCATCCAACCCTAACAATGTGATGTAGACCTAACTGTCACGTTCTGACCTTAGTTCTTTTGTTATGTCGTTGTTTTAGTATGGTCAGGGCGTGAGTTGGGTGGGTAGTCTATGTTCCTTTTTCTATAATTTGGGATTTCTGTGTTTTGGCCTGGTATGGTTCTCAATCAGAGGCAGCTGTCAGCCGTTGTCCCTGATTGAGAACCATACTTAGGTAGCCTGGTTTCACCTTTTGAGTGGTGGGTGATTATTTTCTGTTCTGTGTTTTGTTTCACCGTTCAGGACGGTTCGTTTTTTGTCGTTTTATTGTTTTTGTTCATGTGTTCAGTATTCATATTAAATACAAGATGTACAACCTACCACGCTGCGCATTGGTCCTCCGATCCTTCCTACTACTCCTCTTTGTCAGAAGAGGAAGACGAAAACCCTTACACTAACACAACCTCCAAAAGGAAAATATTAAAATATGCTAATAGCAACAGACTGTTTAGGCTGTGTAAACCTGGTTAGATTCCTACCATAGTGTAGTTGTGGGACACATTGAGCAAATCCATGCATCCCTGGGCGTCAGCGAAGGAGTGTATCCCCAGGCAGTTAGATGGATGGAGTTGTTTCATGAGGAAGTTACAGCAGACCTCAATGACTTGTGAGAGCTGCAGAAGGCAGGCTGCAGACAATAAACTCTCTATGGTCTCCTCCTTCAATTCAAGGACACCTGCAACATTAAATTAACAAGATATGTTGTCACAGAGAACAATGGAAGTAGAGCGTATTATTAGCTCCAAAACATCACCAGGCCTGGGGCACAGGGGATACAATTACTAAAAACATCACCAGGCCTGGGGCACAGGGGATACAATTACTAAAAACATCACCAGGCCTGGGGCACAGGGGACACAATTACTAAAAACATCACCAGGCCTGGGGCACAGGGGATACAATTACTAAAAACATCACCAGGCCTGGGGCACAGGGGATACAATTACTAAAAACATCACCAGGCCTGGGGCACAGGGGATACAATTACTAAAAACATCACCAGGCCTGAGGCCCTGGGGATACAATTACTAAAAACATCACCAGGCTTGGGGCACAGGGGATACATTTACTAAAAACATCACCAGGCCTGGGGCACAGGGGATACAATTACTAAAAACATCACCAGGCCTGGGGCCCTGGGGATACAATTACTAAAAACATCACCAGGCTTGGGGCACAGGGGATACATTTACTAAAAACATCACCAGGCCTGGGGCACAGGGGATACAATTACTAAAAACATCACCAGGCCTGGGGCCCTGGGGATACAATTACTAAAAACATCACCAGGCTTGGGGCACAGGGGATACATTTACTAAAAACATCACCAGGCCTGGGGCACAGGGGAATGAATACACTTACTAAAAACATCACCAGGCCTGGGGCACAGGGGATAAAATAACTAAAAACATCACCAGGCCTGGGGCACAGGGGATAAAATAACTAAAAACATCACCAGGCCTGGGGCACAGGGGATACAATTACTAAAAACATCACCAGGCCTGGGGCACAGGGGATAAAATAACTAAAAACATCACCAGGCCTGGGGCACAGGGGAATACATTTACTAAAAACAAAGTAGTGCACTACATAGGACATAGGGTGCCATTTTAGATACATAAATGAGTGTTGCGGAGTACTCACCAGTGTAGGCAAAGTGGACCAGAGATCTCAAGGCTTCTGGATCCACCCCCTCCATCTTGATCTCCTCCTGTTTGGCCTCTCTCACATCGCTGGTGAACATGGCAGCAAAGTAGTCAGAGACTGCACTGAGGACCAGTCTGTATAGGACAACAACAGGGTAGTGGTGAGAGACTGCACTAAGGACCAGTCTGTATAGGACAACAACAGGGTAGTGGTGAGAGACTGCACTGAGGACCAGTCTGTATAGGACAACAACAACAAGTTAGTAGTCAGAGACTGCACTGAGGACCAGTCTGTATAGGACAACAACAGGGTAGTGGTGAGAGACTGCACTGAGGACCAATCTGTATAGGACAACAACAACAAGTTAGTAGTCAGATACTGCACTAAGGACCAATCTGTATAGGACAACAACAACAAGTTAGTAGTCAGAGACTGCACTGAGGACCAGTCTGTATAGGACAACAACCAAGTAGTGGTGAGAGACTGCACTAAGGACTAGTCTGTATAGGACAACAACAGGGTAGTGGTGAGAGACTGCACCGAGGACTAGTCTGTATAGGACAACAACAACAAAATAGTGGTCAGAGACTGCACTAAGGACTAGTCTGCACACAGCAGCAAACATCAAATAAATCAGAGGGCCCGTCACAAATGGTACACTATTCCCTGTTTAGTGCACTACTCTCTGGTCAAAAGTAGTGCATTACAGTATATAACTGTAGAGGGAATAGGGTGCCATTTGGGGGACACAGTCACTGCACTGAGGATCAGTCTGCACACACATCACAACCAACATCCTTGTATTGACGTCTTCATCTGCATTGATTATCCGTTACATAATGGCATGCTGATAGAGCTGTGAGGGAGCTGAGAGGGAGCTGTGAGGGAGCTGAGAGGGAGATGTGAGGGAGCTGAGAGGGAGCTGAGAGGGAGCTGAGGGGGAGATGTGAGGGAGATGTGGCGGAGCTGAGAGGGAGATGTGAGAGAGCAGAGAGGGAGCTGAGAGGGAGCTGAGAGGGAGATGTGGCGGAGCTGAGAGGGAGCTGAGAGGGAGATGTGAGGGAGATGAGAGGGAGTTGTGAGGGAGCTGAGAGGGAGATGTGAGGGAGATGTGAAGGAGCTGAGAGGGAGCTGAGAGGGAGATGTGGCGGAGCTGAGAGGGAGCCGAGAGGGAGCTGATAGGGAGCTGAGAGGGAGCTGTGACGGAACTGAGAGGGAGCTGAGAGGGAGATGTGACGGAACTAAGAGGGAACTGAGAGGGAGCTGAGAGGGAGATGAGAGGGAGCTGAGAGGGAGATGTGGTGGAGCTGAGAGGGAGCTGAGAGAGAACTGAGAGGGAGATGTGGCGGAGCTGAGAGAGAGCTGAGAGGGAGATGTGACGGAACTGAGAGGGAACTGAGAGGGAGCTGTGACGGAACTGAGAGGGAACTGAGAGGGAACTGAGAGGGAGCTGTGGCGGAGCTGAGAGGGAGATGTGAGGGAGCTGAGAGGGAGATGTGAGGGAGCTGAGAGGGAGATGTGGCGGAGCTGAGAGGGAGATGTGAGGGAGCTGAGAGGGAGATGTGGCAGAGCTGAGAGGGAGCTGAGAGGGAGATGTGAGGGAGCTGAGAGGGAGCTGTGAGGGAGCTGAGAGGGAGATGTGGCGGAGCTGAGAGGGAGCTGAGAGGGAGATGTGGCGGAGCTGAGAGGGAGATGTGGCGGAGCTGAGAGGGAGATGTGATGGAGCTGTGAGGGAGCTAAGAGGGAGCTGTGAAGGAGCTGAGAGGGAGCTGAGAGGGAGATGTGACGGAGCTGAGAGGGAGATGTGGCGGAGCTTAGAGGGAGCTGAGAGGGAGTTGTGACGGAGCTGAGAGGGAGCTGAGAGGGAGATGTGGCGGAGCTGAGAGGGAGCTGAGAGGGAGATGTGGCGGAGCTGAGAGGGAGCTGAGAGTGAGTTGTGACGGAGCTGTGAGGGAGCTGAGAGGGAGCTGAGAGGGAGCTGTGACGGAACTGAGAGGGAACTGAGAGGGAGATGAGAGGGAGCTGAGAGGGAGCTGTGAGGGAGCTGAGAGGGAACTGAGAGGGAACTGAGAGGGAGCTGTGAGGGAGATGAGAGGGAGCTGAGAGGGAGCTGTGAGGGAGCTGTGAGGGAGCTGAGAGGGAGCTGAGAGGGAGCTGAGAGGGAGCTGAGAGGGAGCTGTGAGGGAGCTGTGAGGGAGCTGAGAGGGAGCTGAGAGGGAGCTGTGACGGAACTGAGAGGGAGCTGTGACGGAACTGAGAGGGAGCTGAGAGGGAGCTGTGACGGAACTGAGAGGGAACTGAGAGCGAGCTGTGACGGAACTGAGAGGGAGATGAGAGCCAGGCAGCCATCTCGCAATAACATCTGCTAAATATGTGTATGTGACCAAAACATTGGGCTTTTATTAGATTTTTTTAAAAGGTTGAATGGCTGGCTGACTGGTTGGCTTTCTGGGTATTGATATTGGGACACAGCTCAGTGATTCACAGGTAGAAAGGTAGGCTGTCTGGCTGGCTGGGTGTTTCAGAGGATGTTGGGACACAGCTCAGTGATTTACAGGTAGAATGGCTGGCTGGCTAGCTGGGTGTTTCAGATGTTGGGAAACAGCTCAGTGATTTATATGTAGAATGGCGGGCTGGCTGGCTGGCCGGTCGGCTGGGTGGCTGGCTGGATGGATGGCTGGCCCAGTGTTTCAGATGATGTTGGGACACAGCTCAGTGATTTACAGGTAGAATGGCTGACTGGCTCTGTGTTTCAGATGATGTTGGGACACAGCTCAGTGATTTATATGTAGAATGGCGGGCTGGTTGGCTGGCTGGCCGCTCGGCTGGGTGGCTGGCTGGCCCGGTGTTTCAGAGGATGTTGGGACACAGCTCAGTGATTTACAGGTTGAATGGCTGACTGGCTGGGTGTTTCAGTGGATGTTCAGCTCAGTGATTCTCTAACCGCCCCTAACAACCCTTTGTGTTCCCCATGACTACATCCTATTTGTTGAAGCAGCATATGAAAAAATACAAATGAAAGTATCTCATAAACAACATTTACAATTATTTCTAATAGAGAAAAGACTCAAGAGCTCTAATCGTGTTAATGTCTCCGTCTGGTTTGCTTCACAAGTCTGCTAATGTAAGAACTGAAGTGGAGAGTAATCAAAATCTGCTAGCACAAGGAAATGAGTTTTCTTTGAAATGTGTTATTAAATGAAACAGAGGATATTATGGTCTGTCCTCTACAGAGCAGATAATAAAACTTTTGCAAATGCATGTGTAATGATCGTGTCGTATTACGCTTTGTCCTAAGTGTTTTATGAATGCTTATGGCAAAGGAGTCATGACTCGTTTTTTTTTAGATTGCCCTGTTGAGGCCATGCAACATGTTTTTCTGTTGTTTTCTTCACCCACACCCACTCAGTTAACAGTCATTCCTGTTTGTGGGGGAGACATGTAGCCTAGTGGTTAGAGTGTGGGGGCGGCAGGTAGCCTAGTGGTTAGAGTGTGGGGGCGGCAGGTAGCCTAGTGGTTAGAGTGTAGGGGCGGCAGGTAGCCTAGTAGTTAGAGTGTAGGGGGGGACAGGTAGCCTAGTGGTTAGAGTGTAGGGGCGGCAGGTAGCCTAGTGGTTAGAATGTAGGGGGGACAGGTAGCCTAGTGGTTAGAGTGTGGGGGAGACAGGTAGCCTAGTGGTTAGAGTGTAGGGGCGGCAGGTAGCCTAGTGGTTAGAATGTAGGGGGGACAGGTAGCCTAGTGGTTAGAGTGTAGGGGCGGCAGGTAGCCTAGTGGTTAGAGTGTGGGGGAGACAGGTAGTCTAGTGGTTAGAGTGTAGGGGCGACAGGTAACCTAGTGGTTAGAGTGTAGGGGAGACAGGTAGCCTAGTGGTTAGAGTGTGGGGGAGACAGGTAGCCTAGTGGTTAGAGTGTGGGGGAGACAGGTAGCCTAGTGGTTAGAGTGTGAGGGAGACAGGTAGCCTAGTGGTTAGAGTGTGGGGGAGACAGGTAGTCTAGTGGTTAGAGTGTAGGGGCGACAGGTAACCTAGTGGTTAGAGTGTAGGGGTGGCAGGTAGCCTAGTGGTTAGAGTGTGGGGGCGACAGGTAGCCTAGTGGTTAGAGTGTGGGGGAGACAGGTAGCCTAGTGGTTAGAGTGTAGGGGCAGTAGGTAGCCTAGTGGTTAGAGTGTGGGGGAGACAGGTAGCCTAGTGGTTAGAGTGTGGGGGAGACAGGTAGTCTAGTGGTTAGAGTGTAGGGGCGACAGGTAGCCTAGTGGTTAGAGTGTGGGGGCGACAGGTAGCCTAGTGGTTAGAGTGTGGGGGTGACAGGTAGCCTAGTGGTTAGAGTGTGGGGGAGACAGGTAGCCTAGTGGTTAGAGTGTGGGGGCGACAGGTAGCCTAGTGGTTAGAGTGTAGGGGCGGCAGGTAGCCTAGTGGTTAGAGTGTAGGGGCGGCAGGTAGCCTAGTGGTTAGAGTGTAGGGGCGGCAGGTAGCCTAGTGGTTAGAGTGTGGGGGTGACAGGTAGCCTAGTGGTTAGAGTGTAGGGGCGGCAGGTAGCCTAGTGGTTAGAATGTAGGGGGGACAGGTAGCCTAGTGGTTAGAGTGTGGGGGCGGCAGGTAGCCTAGTGGTTAGAGTGTGGTGGCGGCAGGTAACCTAGTGGTTAGAGTGTAGGGGAGACAGGTTGCCTAGTGGTTAGAGCGTTGGGCCAGTAACCGAAAGGTTGCTAGATTGAATCCTTGAGCTGACAAGGTAGAAATCTGTCCTTCTGCCCCTGAACAAGGCAGTTAACCCACTGTTCCCCAGTAGGCCGTCATTGTAAATAATAATTTGTTCTTTAACTGACTTGCCTGGTTAAAGAAAGGTTAAATAAATAACAATTCCTCTGGATTTTCTGGACCCTCAAATTGCTATCTGAAGCCCTTCTGAAATAAGAGCAGCCTTGTTTTATTAGATAGTAAAAATTGATTGAACAGATAATCTAAGTCGTGTGTTATCAATGGTGGTAATCAGTGAAAAGATTCCCACAGGTAGCTATCATAATATTATTGATCCAGATGAATCATATAGGCTATGTCCCAAATGGCACCAAATTCCCTATATAGTGCCCTACTTTTAACCAGAACCTTATAGTCCGTGGTCAAAAGTAGTGCACTTTACAGGGAATAAGGGTGTCACTTGGAACAGAGCCAGTATAGCAGAGCCAGTATTACACCAGGTGTAATTACATTTAAGAAGAGCAGCATGCACTCACCTGTGAGCCGGGATCTTATGATCTCCTGCTATCAAGACAACATCACACAGCTGCTTGTGCTGAAAATAAGTCTCCATCTTGCGAAAGGTCTGTTCAGCATGGTTTGTAGCCTGGAAGAACTCATCCGAGCCGTTGGAGCACATCCTAGAGTAGGAGGAGGAAGAGGAGGAGGGGGGGGGGGGGGGGGGGGGGAGAAGCAGAAGAAGAAGAAGAGTGAGATATGTGTAAGTAATCATGGTCATAGCCCTACATGGAATAAGTTATATGACCATATAATGCAACTTATATCAGCATTTTTAAGAACCACATATGAACTGTGAATAATATATTATTTTATAAGTAGAACGCAATTCCCATTTGGTAGAACCCCCCCCCCCCCTCCCCATAAACAAAAACTGAGAGACCTACAGTATCACTGTAATGTTTTGTTTAACCAAGTCTGAGAAGTTGGATACAGCATACACTCTTAGAAAAAAGGTGCTATCTAGAATCTTAAAGGGTTCTTCGACTGTCCCAAAGAAAACCCGTTGAGTACAACCATTTTGGTTCCGGGTAGAACCCTTTTGGGTTCCACGTAGTACCCTTTACACTGAGGGTTCTACATGGAACCCTAAAGGGTTCTACCTGGAACCCAAAAGAGTTATACCTGGAAACAAGATGGGTTCTCTTACGGGGACAGACAAATAACCTTTTTGGAGCGAAGAGTGAACCTAGCAGACCTAAAAGGTATATTGTATCACAATCAAAGTAACACAATTATAGTGATTTGATGAAACGCAACTTGCTATGCGGCAGTCAAACATCATTCATATTGACTAAACCGTCTTCTTTCCCCACCAGTCTGAGCCAGATTAAAAGTCTAACAACTAAACTGCGTACCTAAGTGGTAAATAAACTGAGCGCTAACTCCAGCGGGACAGTCTGTTTACAATCTGAGCAAATCCGCCTCGCCTGCCAAACAAAGCGTCTTTTTTTTATAGACATGGACTAAGCAATTGAGCTGGCTTCCCCTTCACAGTATTGTGGTAAAGCTGTATTCTGAGCCCCGCTCCCCAAAGACCGGTAGATTACATGCTGTTTTACAGAGTCAGAATAATCCTTCAGATTTGTGGCAAATAATTCAGACCAGTTACTTTAGTGTCCTTCAAGGGATAAAATCCACTTGCTGACATTTAAGTTGTTTGTTACACTGCGTAAACAATCTCAACTCTCAGGGGGAATTAACTGATCCTAAAAGCTTTTTTTCTATGAGGAGATTCCTAGTTTTCAAAGAACAACACTGTACATGGAGACTGTAAGAAATGTCAACATCTATGACGTACTATGTTATCAGTCCACACCACCATATAAAAAGAGAACAGGGACAGAATTCACACACACAGGACAACGTGTCGCTTTCCTCTTTTCAGAAACAAAATGCTGTCAAACAAATTTTGCTAAATGCATTTTTTTTATATCGTTGAAATCGAAGTTTACGTACCGCCTTAGCCAAATACATCTTAACTCAGTTTTTCACAATTCCTGACATTTAATCCTAGTAAACATTCCCTAATTTAGGTCAGTTAGGATCACCACTTTATTTTAAGAATGTGAATGATTTATTTCAGTTTTTATTTATTTCATCACATTCCCAGTGGGTCAGAAGTTTACATACACTCAAATAGTATTTGTTAGCATTGCTGTTAAATTGTTTAACTTGGGTCAAACATTTCTGGTGGCCTTCCACAAGCTTCCCACAATAAATTGGGTGAATGTTGTCCCATTCTTCCTGACAGAGCTGGTGTAACTGAGTCAGGTTTGTAAGGCCTCCTTGCTCGCACACACTTTTTCAGTTCTGCCCACATATTTTCTATGGGACTGAGGTCAGGGCTTTGTGATGGCCACTCCAATACCTTGACTTTGTTGTCCTTAAGCCATTTTGCCACAACTTTGGAAGTATGCTTGGGTTCATTGTTCATTTGGAAGACCCATTTGCGACCAAGCATTAACTTCATGACTGATGTCTTGAGATGTTGCTTCAATATATCCACATCATTTTCCTACCTCATGATGCCATCTATTTTGGGAAGTGCACCAATCCCTCCTTCAGCAAAGCACCCCCACAGCATGATGCTGCAACCCCCATGCTTCATGGTTGGGATGGTGTTCTTCAGCTTGCAAGCCTCCCCCTTTTTCCTCCAAACATAGCGATGGTCGGTATGGCCAAACAGTTTTATTTTTGTTTAATCAAACCAGAGGATATTTCTCCAAAAATTATGTCTTTGTCCCCATGTGCAGTTGCAAAACGTAGTCTGGATTTTTTTATGGCGGTTTTGGAGCAGTGGCTTCTTCCTTGCTGAGCGGCGGCCTTTCAGGTTATGTCGATATAGGACTCATTTTACTGTGGATATAGATACTTTTGTACCTGTTTCCTCCAGCATCTTCACAGGATCCTTTGCTGTTGTTCGGGGATTTATTTACTTTTCGCACCAAAGTACGTTCATCTCTGGGAAACAGAACGTGTCTCCTTCCTGAGCGGTATGATGGCTGCGTGGTCCCATGGTGTTTATACTTGCAAATTATTGTTTGTACAGATGAACGTGGTACCTTCAGGCATTTGGAAATTGCTCCCAAGGATGAACCAGACTTGTGGAGGTCTACAATTTTCTTCTGAGGTCTTGGCTGATTTCTTTTGATTTTCCCATGATGTCAAGCAAAAAGGCACTGAGTTTGAAGGTAGGCCTTGAAATACATCCACAGGTACACCTCCAATTGACTCAAATTATGTCAATTTGCCTATCAGAAGCTTCTATAGCCATTACACCATTTTCTGGAATTTTCCAAGCTGTTTAAGTGCACAGTCAACTTAGTGTATGTAAACTTCTGACCCACTGGAATTGTGATCCTGTGAATTATAGGTTAAATAATCTGTCTGTAAACAATTGTTGGAAAAATGTCTTGTGTCATGCACAAAGTAGATGTCCTAACCGACTTGCCAAAACTATAGTTTGTTAACAAGAAATGTGTAGAGTGGTTGAAAAACGACTTTTAATGACTCCAACCTAAGTGTATGTAAACTTCCGTCGTCAACTGTACATAGGAAGCCGGGTCCACAGCCTATAGTATAAACATTTATTGGGATGCTTTATGGTAAAATACTGCTGTAATTTATTGCCCTGTCACATTTATCCCTGTTTGACTCAGAGAGTCTTGAGCTCATTCCAAATAGCACCATATTCCCTATATAGTGAACTACTTTTGACCAGGGACTATAGGGGGCCAGTTGGGGACACAGCCTTGGCTGGCAACACTAAACTAGACTGCATAAGGGACTGAGGCTGTAAAACCTAGATGTATCACCTCCTGTTTGGGCTCAAAGGAACGCTGTAAGGATTTTTCATGCCTACCAATCTCCAGGACACTAATTGCTTTGGAACAACGCTCTAGGGAGCAGCACATTTCCATGAGGTGTTTCTTTTCTTTTCAGAATGGTGTTGTTCATCAGCCATTAAATTAGCCTCTAAACTAGGAGCATCTTTTGAAAACTCCATCAAGAATTCTTAATGCCACAATACCTAGGCATTGTTTCAGGATACATGTGAGGGGGTAACATACAGTATGTAGGCAGGAATACAAGAAAAGACAATGAGGTGAGCACAAGGTTCATTTGTCAGAGGTACAGTAAGTGACTATTGAAAAGGTACAGTAAGTTACTATACCAGAGGTACAGTAAGTTACCATTGAAGAGGTACAGTAAGTTACCATTGAAGAGGTACAGTAAGTTACCATTGAAGAGGTACAGTAAGTTACCATTGAAGAGGGACAGTAAGTTACTATTGAAGAGGTACAGTAAGTTACCATTGAAGAGGTACAGTAAGTTACTATTGAAGAGGTACAGTAAGTTACCATTGAAGAGGTACAGTAAGTTACCATTGAAGAGGTACAGTAAGTACCTTTGCAATAGGTCTCTTTGTGTTTGTATCTACCAGGAGTGTCTGGTTTAGAGCACAACCACAGATATTTTTTTGTAGGGTATCAGGTCTCTTTGTGTCTGTATCTACCAGAGGTATCAGGTCTCTTTGTGTCTGTATCTACCAGAGGTATCAGGTCTCTTTGTGTCTGTATCTACCAGAGGTATCAGGTCTCTTTGTGTCTGTATCTAACAGAGGTATCAGGTCTCGTTGTGTCTGTATCTACCAGAGGTATCAGGTCTCTTTGTGTCTGTATCTACCAGAGGTATCAGGTCTCTTTGTGTCTTTATCTAACAGAGGTATCAGGTCTCGTTGTGTCTGTATCTACCAGAGGTATCAGGTCTCTTTGTGTCTGTATCTACCAGAGGTATCAGGTATCTTTGTGTCTGTATCTACCAGAGGTATCAGGTCTCTTTGTGTCTGTATCTACCAAGGGCATCGGCTATTAATGGATAAGGGTTATTGCCCCAACATACTGTACCAATGTACTGTATCAATATACTGTATCAATATACTGTACCAATATACTGTACCCATATACTGTATCAATATAGTGTATCAAAATACTGTACCAATATACTGTATCAGTATACTGTACCAATATACCGTACCAATATACTATATCAGTATACTGCATCAGTATACTGCATTAACATACTGTCTCAATATACTGTATCAATATAGTATATTAATATACTGTATCAATATACTGTATCAATATAGTATATTAATATACTGTATCAATATACTATATTAATATACTGTATCAATATACTATATTAATATACTGTATCAATATAGTATATTAATATACTTTATCAATATACTGTATCAATATACTGTATCAATATACTATATTAATATACTGTATCAATATACTATATTAATATATTGTATCAATATACTGTATCAATATAGTATATTAATATACTGTATCAATATACTGTATCAATATACTGTATCAATATACTGTATCAATATACTATATTAATATACTGTATCAATATACTGTATCAATATACTATATTAATATACTGTATCAATATACTGTATCAATATACTGTATCAATATACTGTATCAATATACTATATTAATATACTGTATCAATATACTATATTAATATACTGTATCAATATACTGTATCAATATAGTATATTAATATACTTTATCAATATACTGTATCAATATACTGTATCAATATACTGTATCAATATACTATATTAATATACTGTATCAATATACTATATTAATATACTGTATCAATATACTGTATCAATATACTATATTAATATACTGTATCAATATACTGTATCAATATACTGTATCAATATACTATATTAATATACTGTATCAATATACTGTATCTCTCCCTCCCTGCTATTATGAACCCCCTGACTGCGTCCCAAATGGCACCCTGTTTCCTATAATGCACTTCCTTTGACCAGGGACCATAGCGTCCCAAATGGCACCCTGTTCTCTGGTCAATGGAAGTGCCCTGTATGTGGAATAGGGTGCTATTTGAGACCGCACTGCGTGTTGCAAAAACGTGTCAGTAAAGTCGTCTTGTCAGCGTAACGTCTCCACAGCCTTGATAGATGATGGAGGATACAGCTGGTAAGATATTGATTCACAGTACGTCAGTTTGGTTTAAATGAAGAGGCATAGAATCAGACATGTATTTACATTTGACACATTTAGTAGACACTCTTATCCAGAGCAACTAGGGGTTTAAGAGCCTTGCTCAAGGGCACATCGGCAGTTTAACAACAACAACAAAAAATCTAGTCGACTCGGGGACTCAAACCAGCGAACTTCCGATTACGGGCCCAACTCTCTAAACTTCTAGGCCATCTGCGACCCTTCAGAATGAGTGGTTTCATTGCCGATTCAACCGTTCATATTTACAGGGGTGTGAGTGTTCGTAGTGCTTGCTGATATGTCATATGTGTGTGTGTGTATAAAATATGCTGAAAATGTATTGCATGTAGAAATATAGGTTTTTACCTTGGTAGTGAAAACTACATTCAATTTCTTAGTGAGGTTTGCATTTCCACATTCAGAGATCACCTAGATGGTTACTCTGCTGAGGCCTGAGTGACTTCAGGAAAGGGGAAATGCATATTTAAGTGGAAAATTAGCAGGTGTTAGCAAACCATTTTACCTAGTTGGCAAAATATGCACAATAAGACTGTTCCCACGGGGATACCTGTTGGGATAGGTCCATAGCAATACATTTAATGTATTAGACCCACAATAAAACAGCTCCTACATATACCTGTTTGGAAAGGTCCCTAGCAACACATTTAAAGGATACAAACATAACATTTTAATTGGAAAAGAGGTTGTTAGATTTTTTTCGTATCTTGCAAATTCTTTAACAATTCCCTTTCTTACTAGGTAATACATCCTCCTACTGCTCGCTTATTCCCCATGTTTTATATGGATCTTAACGTCAGACTAGGTGTCAACCACCAACTGGGAGCCTATAAGCCATCGTGAAAAACAACTGAGTTACTGCCATTGACAGGGAGATGGTGGTGGTATTTCTCTTCCAAGGCGATTGAGGGTGGAATTGAGATATCATTCATGGTAACAGCTGCTGACTCAAACCTCTTGTTAGAATGTTATAAGGAAAGGGGTCAGGGTTTCGATTTCTTTTGGGTTGTGTCGTATATTTTCAGAGAAAGCAGGTTGATGAGAAGTTGTTTGTTTGGCAGCAATGAGAGGTCGTTTGGATGTCAGTGATGTGGAGAAATCCAATGGTACACTGTGATGTATTGGTTTGTGGTGGGTTTATTGAGAGGAACTAAGTTTGACTAATGACTATGACTTAACTGTGCTGGTGGCAAGAGACTGGAATTCATGTTTTTTGACATCCAGATTATTAATTTGGTAGATTTATGAGATTGTCCGAAATTACACGTCAACCAATTGATGATGTGAAAAGTAATTGGATCACCACCCAGATGGTAGAGGGAATTAATGTGAATATCTTTATTAAATACTACATATATTCGCTTAGCTTTTGATGCGTGTGAAACCAATGATGGAGCGGCAGGTAGCCTAGCGGTTAGAGTCACGTAGCCTAGCGGTTAGAGAGGCAGGTAGCCTAGCGGTTAGAGGCAGGTAGCCTAGCGGTTAGAGGCAGGCAGCCTAGCGGTTAGAGGCAGGTAGCCTAGCGGTTAGAGGCAGGTAGTCTAGCGGTTAGAGTCACGTAGCCTAGCGGTTAGAGGCAGGTAGCCTAGCGGTTAGAGTCACGTAGCCTAGCGGTTAGAGTCACGTAGCCTAGCGGTTAGAGGCAGGTAGCCTAGCGGTTACAGGTAGTCTAGCGGTTAGATGCAGGTAGCCTAGTGGTTAGAGGCAGGTAGCCTAGCGGTTAGAGGCAGGTAGTCTAGCGGTTAGATGCAGGTAGCCTAGCGGTTAGAGTCACGTAGCCTAGCGGTATCAAATCCCAGAGCTGACAAGGTATCTGTCGTTCTGCCCCTGAACAAGGCAGTTAACCCACTGTTCCTAGGCCGTCATTGAAAATAAGAATTTGTTCTTAACTTACTTGCCTAGTTAAATAAGTCGACTGTTTATCTCTCCATCCTGGGATAGATATTATTGACTTGATATTACAAGATATATATTTTTTAAATACATCATATCTATGTTATCTGATCTGCACTGTACTGTCAACTTGGAAGGTCATTTAATTTTTGAGGAGTTCACTAACGGCCCCTTATCAGGGGCCACTGAGGGAGCTCATGGAATTTCATTAGAGATGATTGAGAATAACACAGAGTAACAGGGGATTTGATCCTCATGGTAGAATAACACAGAGTAACAGGGGATTTGATCCTCATGGTAGAATAACACAGAGTAACAGGGGATTTGATCCTCATGGTAGAATAACACAGAGTAACAGGGGATTTGATCCTCATGATAGAATAACACAGAGTAACATGGTACTTGATTCTCATGGTAGAATAACTCAGAGTAACAGGTGATTTGATCCACATGATAGAATAACACAGAGTAACAGTGGATTTGATCCACATGGTAGAATAACACAGAGTAACAGGGGATTTGATCCTCATGGTAGAATAACACAGAGTAGCAGGGGATTTGATCCTCATGATAGAATAACACAGAGTAACATGGTACTTGATTCTCATGGTAGAATAACACAGAGTAACAGGGGATTTGATCCTCATGGTAGAATAACACAGAGTAACAGGGGATTTGATCCTCATGGTAGAATAACACAGAGTAACAGGGGATTTGATCCTCATGGTAGAATAACACAGAGGAACAGGGGATTTGATCCTCATGGTAGAATAGCACAGAGTAACAGGGGATTTGATCCTCATGGTAGAATAGCACAGAGTAGCAGGGGATTTGATCCTCATGGTAGAATAACACAGAGTAACAGGGGATTTGATCCTCATGGTAGAATAGCACAGAGTAGCAGGGGATTTGATCCTCATGGTAGAATAACACAGAGTAACAGGGGATTTGATCCACATGGTAGAATAACTCAGAGTAACATGGTACTTGATTCTCATGGTAGAATAACACAGAGTAACAGGGGATTTGATCCTCATGGTAGAATAACACAGAGTAACAGGGGATTTACATAATTTAGCAGACACTCTCATCAAAGCAATTTACAGTAATGAGTGGATACATTTTTTTGTAACTTTTTCCATACTGGTTCCACTCGGGAATCAAACCCACAACCCTGGTGTTTCAAGCGCCAGTCTCAACGAACTGAGCCACAAAGGACCATTTGTTCATCTTGGAAGAATAGCATAAAGCAGCGAGAGAAAAATGAATCAGCTGTGTTTTTGATCCTGAATGACCCATTCTGTTTGAGTCCAGATAATTAACATAATAACCAGTTCGTTGAACGAGCAGTTCAAGAGTTCTACAGCATTGCCTACCCAGAGACTTTACCATACTAGGTATAGTTCACTTAGAGTACTGCCTGCCCACCATCTGCACAACAAAGACTTTACCATATTAGATATAAATTGCCTTCAGAAAGTATTCAGACCCCTTGACTTTTTCCACATTTTATTAGGTTACAGCCTTATTCTAAAATGGATTAAATAAATAAAAATCATGAAGACTCTACACAAAATACCCCATAATGATAAAGACAGAGGTTCGAAACTGAGCTCAGGTGCATCCTGTTTCCATTGATCATGCTTGAGATGTGTCTTCAACTTCATTGGAGTCCACCTGTGGTAAATTCAATTGATTGGACATGATTTAGAAAGGCACAACCCTGTCTCTTTAAGGTCCAACAGTTATTAGTGCATGTCAGAGCAAAAACCAAGCCATGAGGTCGAAGGAATTGTCTGTAGAGCTTCGAAACAGTCATTGTGTTGAGGAACAGATCTGGGGAAGGGTACAGGGAACACAGTGGCCTCCATCATTCTTAAATGGAAGAAGTTTGGAACCACCAAGACTCTTCCTAGAGCTGGCCGCCCGGCCAAACTGAGCAGTCAGGGGAAAAGGGGCTTGGTCACTCTAACAGAGCTCTGGAGTTCCTCTGTGGAGATGGAAGAACCTTCCAGAAGGACAACCATCTCCACAGCACTCTACCAATCACACCTTTATGTTAGAGTGGCCAGACGGAAGCCACTCCTCAGTAAAAGACAAATGACAGCCCACTTGGAGTTTGCCAAAAGGTACCTAAAGAATCTCAGACCATGAGAAACAAGATTCTCTGATCTGATGAAACCAAGATTGAACTCTTTGGTCTGAATGCCAAGCGTCACGTCTGGAGGAAACCCTGGCACCATCCCTACAGTGAAGCATGAAGGTAGCAGCATCATGCTGTGGGAATGTTTTCTGCAGCAGGGACTGAGACTCGTCAGGATCGAGGCAAAGTAGAGAGAGAGATCCTTGATGAAAACCTGCACCAGAGCACTCAGGACCTCAAACTGGGGCGAAGGTTTGCCTTCCAACAGGACAACGACCCTAAGCACACAGCCAAGACAACACAGGAGTGGCTTCATGGACAAGTCTCTGAATGTCCTTGAGTGGCCCAGCCAGAGCCCGGACTTGAACCCTATCGAACAGCTCTGGAGGGACCTGAAAATAGTAGCTGTGCAGCAACGCTCCCCATCCATGTCACGTTCTGACCATCGTTCGTGTGTGTTTTCCTTGTTTTAGTGTTGGTCAGGACGTGAACTGGGTGGGCATTCTATGTTGGATGTCTTGTTTGTCTATTTCTATGTCTGGCCTGATATGGTTCTCAATCAGAGGCAGGTGTTAGTCATTGTCTCTGATTGGGAACCATATTTAGGTAGCCTGGGTTTCACTGTGTGTTTGTGGGTGATTGTCCTTAGTGTTAGTTTGCACCAGTTTAGGCTGTTTCGGTTTTCATTACGTTTATTATTTTGCACTGTTTGTATTTAGATTCGTGTTGCTATAGTCACAATAAACATGGATCGCAATCTACACGCCGCATTTTGGTCCGACTCTCCTTCTCATCAAGAAAACCGTTAAAGAATCACCCACCACCAACGGACCAAGCAGCGTGTCAACAGGCAGCAACAGCAGCGCAAAGAGGAATGGACATGGGAGGACGTTATGGACAGCAGGAGTATGGACTATACTACTTGGGAGGAGATCGACAGGTGGGCGGCCGACCCAGGGAGAGTGCCGGAGCCCGCCTGGGATTCGCTGGAGCAGTGCGAGGAAGGTTATCGTAGAATAGAGGCGGTGAAAGCAGAGAGGCGCTGGTATGAGAAGGCAGCACGGCGACGCGGATGGAAGCCCGAGAGGCAGCCCCAAAAATGTCTTGGGGGGGGGCTAACAGGGAGTATGGCTACGCCAGGTAGGAGACCTGGGCAGACTCCCTGTGCTTACCTGGGGGCTAGAGAGACCGGACAGGCACCGTGTTATGCAGTGGTGCGCACGGTGTCTCCAGTGCGGGTGCATAGCCCAGTGCGGTATATTCCAGCTCCGCGTGTCGGCCGGGCTAGATTGAGCGTCGAGCCTAATTCCATGAAGCCGGCTCTACGCAGCTGGTCCCCAGTGCGTCTCCTTGGGCCGGCTTACATGGCACCAGCCTTGCGCTCGGTGTCTCCGGTTCGCCTGCATAGCCCAGTGCGGGCTATTCCACCTCGCCGCACTGGCAGGGCGACCGTGAGCATTCAACCAGGTAAGGTTGGGCAGGCTCGGTGCTCAAGAGCTCCAGTGCGCCTGCACGGTCCGGTTTTTCCAGTACCACCTCCACACCCCAGCCCTCCGGTAGCAGCTCCCCGCACCAGGCTTCCTGTGCGTGTCCTCGGCCCAGTACCACCAGTGCCAGCACCACGCATCAGGCCTACAGTGCGCCTCGCCTGTCCAGCGCTGCCAGAGCCTTCCTCCTCTTCAGCGCTGTCGGAGTCTCCCGCCTGTTTAGCGCTGTTAGAGCCTTCCTTCTCTACAGCGCTGCCGGAGTCTCCCGCCTGTTCAGAACTGCCAGTTTGCAAGGAGCTGCCAGTTTGCAAGGAGCTGCCAGTTTGCAAGGAGCTGCCAGGTTGCAAGGAGCTGCCAGTTTGCAAGGAGCTGCCAGTTTGCAAGGAGCTGCCAGTCTGCATTGAGCTGCCAGTCTGCATAGAGCTGCCAGTCTGCATAGAGCTGCCAGTCTGCATAGAGCTGCCAGTCTGCAAGGAGCTGCCAGTCTGCAGGGAGCTGCCAGTCTGCAAGGAGCCGCCAGAGCTGCCAGTCTGCAGGATGCCGCCAAAGCTGCCAGTTTGCAAGGAGCCGCCAGAGCTGCCAGTCTGCAAGGAGCAGCCAGAGCCGCCAGTCAGCATGGAGCAGCCAGGGCCGCCAGTCAGCATGGAGCAGCCAGGGCCGCCAGTCAGCATGGAGCAGCCAGGGCCGCCAGTCAGCATGGAGCAGCCAGGGCCGCCAGTCAGCATGGAGCAGCCAGGGCCGCCAGTCAGCATGGAGCAGCCAGGGCCGCCAGTCAGCATGGAGCAGCCAGAGCAGCCAGTCAGCATGGAGCAGCCAGTCAGCATGGAGCAGCCAGAGCTGCCAGTCAGCATGGAGCAGCCAGAGCTGCCAGTCAGCATGGAGCAGCCAGAGCTGTCAGTCAGCATGGAGCAGCCAGTCAGCATGGAGCAGCCAGAGCTGCCAGTCAGCATGGGGCAGCCAATCAGCATGGAGCAGCCAGAGCTGCCAGTCAACCAGACTCTTCCAGATCTGCCAGTCGACCAGAATCTTCCTGATCTGCCAGTCGACCAGACTCTTCCAGATCTGCCAGTCGACCAGACTCTTCCAGATCTGCCAGTCGACCAGACTCTTCCAGATCTGCCAGTCGACCAGACTCTTCCAGATCTGCCAGTCGACCAGACTCTTCCAGATCCGCCAGTCGACCAGACTCTTCCGGATCCGCCAGTCAGCCAGGATCTTCCAGAACCGCCAGCCAGCCAGGATCTGCCGGATCCAACCACCTGCCTGAGCTTCCTCTCAGTGCTGAGCTTCCTCTCAGTGCTGAGCTTCCTCTCAGTGCTGAGCTACCCATCAGTCCCGAGCTACCTCTGTCCCGAGCTGCCCCTCTGTCCCGAGCGGTCTTTAAGGAGGGTAACCTATCTAGGGACGCTAAGGAGGTGGACTAAAACTGTTATGGAGTGGGGTCCACGTCCAGCGCCAGAGCCGCCACCGCGGACAGATGCCCACCCACACCCTCCCCCATAGGTTTAAGTTGTGCGTCCGGAGTCCGCACCTTGGAGGGGGGGTACTGTCACGTTCTGACCATCGTTCGTGTGTGTTTTCCTTGTTTTAGTGTTGGTCAGGACGTGAACTGGGTGGGCATTCTATGTTGGATGTCTTGTTTGTCTATTTCTATGTCTGGCCTGATATGGTTCTCAATCAGAGGCAGGTGTTAGTCATTGTCTCTGATTGGGAACCATATTTAGGTAGCCTGGGTTTCACTGTGTGTTTGTGGGTGATTGTCCTTAGTGTTAGTTTGCACCAGTTTAGGCTGTTTCGGTTTTCATTACGTTTATTATTTTGCACTGTTTGTATTTAGATTCGTGTTGCTATAGTCACAATAAGCATGGATCGCAATCTACACGCCGCATTTTGGTCCGACTCTCCTTCTCATACAGAAAATCGTTACAATCCAACCTGACAGAGTTTGAGAGGATCTGCAGAGAAGAATGGGAGAAACTCTCCAAATGCAGGTGTGCCAACCTTGTAGCGTCATACCCAAGAAGACTCGAGGCTGTAATCGCTGCCAAAGGTTGTTCAACAAAGTACTGAGTAAAGGGTAAATTAGCAAACATTTTTATAAACCTGTTGTTGCTTTATCACTATGGGGAATTGTGTGTAGATTGATGAGGGGAAAAAAACGATTTTATTCATTTTAGAAAAAGGCTGTAACTTAACAAAATGTGGAGGGAAAAAATCAAGGGATTTGGATCATTTCCGAAGGCACTGTAGTTCACTACATTAAACAGCATGCAGCCCGAGAGAAAACGTGTTTTTAAATATGTGCTTCCTGATGATGTTTCATATAAAAATATAAAATGTTTATATGTACATTTACACTACATGTAATGCTATATTTATGTTTAATTCTAATACAACTCATCCTACAATGTTTCACTGATCGAATAAGTGCTGTACAGATGAATAATAACAAATAATAATTGAAAACAGATACAGAGTAATCAATACATTTTCATGGGAGGAGAGGAGGAGCTAGGTTAGTGATTTAACATCTGTCTATGTGCTGTGTGAGGAGAGGAGGAGCTAGGTTAGTGATTTAACATTTGTCTATGTGCTGTGTGAGGAGAGGAGGAGCTAGGTTAGTGATTTAACATCTGTCTATGTGCTGTGTGAGGAGAGGAGGAGCTAGGTTAGTGATTTAACATCTGTCTATGTGCTGTGTGAGGGGAGGAGGAGCTAGGTTAGTGATTTAACATCTGTCTATGTGCTGTGTGAGGAGAGGAGGAGCTAGGTTAGTGATTTAACATCTGTCTATGTGCTGTATGAGGGGAGGATGTAGGCTAGTGATTTAAACATTTGTCTATGTCTCAAATCAAATGGTATTTGTCACATGCGCTGAATTTAACATGAAATGCTTGCTTACAAGCCCTATGTAGAGGGGGCACCTGTACCGAGTCAATGTGCTGGGGTACAGGTTAGTAGTGGTAATTGAGGTCATTTGTACATGTACAGTGCCTTGCAAAAGTATTCATCCCCCTTGGTGTTTTTCCTATTTTGTTGCATTACAACCTGTAATTTAAATTGATTTTTTATTTGAATTTCATGTAATATTGGTAACAGTCTATTAATATTGGTAACAGTCTATTAATATTGGTAACAGTCTATTAATATTGGTAACAGTCTATTAATATTGGTAACACTATTAATATTGGTAACACTATTAATGTTAGACCCCAGTTCCTTCTTTTGAACTTACATTTTATCTCTGGGACCCTCAGGATGACAAATCAGAGCAAGATCATTTTTTTTAAAACCTTTTTTTTAATTAGGCAAGTCAGTTAAGAACAAATTCTCATTTTCAATGGCGGCTTAGGAACACTGTGTTAACTGCCTTGTTCAGGGGCAGAACGACAGATTTTTACCTTGTCAGCTTGGGGATTCGATCTTGCAACCTTTTCGGTTATGAGACCAACGCTCTAACCACCAGGCTACCCGCCGCCCCAATATCACTAAATGTAGGTACATTATTTACCTTCAGAGGTGAATGTATCAAACCAGTTGCTGTGATAAGTGTTTTTTTTTGTTGTGCACTCTCCTCAAACAATAGCATGGTCTTTTTTTCCACTGTAACAGCTACTGTTAATTGGACACTGCAGTGAGATTAACAAGCATTTATAAGACATGTCTATGTCCCAGAAAGTTGACTGTTGTACACAACGTAATTCTAGCCACAGTAGCGCACGTTAGCAGCAACCTTCCCGGGTTTAGGGACAACCAAACCTCGTAGAGGATTAAAGGGAAACAGATCCTCTTCATCTCTGATCGGCCTTTAGTGCTTACCTTTCAATAGCAACACCTGTTAACGTCCCTGCGACAACACAAGCAGAACAAGATATCACCCCAGAAATCACCTGGAATATAAAATTAGCTAAAAGTTGTACTCAGCAACACAAGATAACACACTCACAAACTCCCAAGTATGTATTTGAACACAATCCTTTTATAGGTTACTTTACGGAAAAAAATTATATGCCAGAGATGAACTAGCAAACGGATAAAGCATAAAAAATATATATGGGAGTGGGAGTTTAATATCACAATCTGAGATATTACTATGATTCTGGAGAACAATTGAAAAAACCTCTTTTCATAAGAACTGTCATATTTTGATCCTCTAGTGTGGATAATTAATATTCATGCATTTGTCCTTCTCTTTTCTCTCTCTCACTGTTTTATAAGGCCTGTCTGTCTGCTTGTATTCTCCCTCTCTCTCTCACTGTTTTATAAGGCCTGTCTGTCTGCTTGTATTCTCCCTCTCTCTCTCACTGTTTTATAAGGCCTGTCTGTCTGCCTTTATTCTCTCTCTCTCTCTCTCTCTCTCTCTCTCTGTCTGCCTGTCTGTCTGCCTGTGACTGTGTTCTTTCCTCTCTCTCTTTCTGTTTTCTAAAGCCTGTCTGTCTGCCTGTGAATGTGTTCTCTCCTCTCTCTCTTTCTGTTTTATAAAGCCTGTCTGTCTGCCTGTGACTGTGTTCTCTCCTCTCTCTGATGTAATGGGTGTTTGTCCTGTAACCACTTTAACTCACAGGATGAATACATTAAAACGTGCACTAAAGTCTCTGTTGCTGCTGTTGTCTGAGCTGAGGACCGTGTTGAGTCAAACTGAATATATATATACTTCATTCTCACAGGAATAAAGCAAAAGGCTTAGGAAGCCTTATCTGTACAAAAGCACAAAGTCGTCTGTGATACCATGCATGACGACTGTAACATCCAATGAATAATTTTAAGATATTCTATTGGTTTGTGTATCTTTGTCCTGTAGAGTGTGAGTGAACTACGCCCCAGGTGAGTTATAAAGGCAGCTGTACCAGTTGGGCTTCAGTAGCTACACAGCTCATTTATTAGCTACTGTATAGTTAATCAT
Source organism: Oncorhynchus clarkii lewisi (assembly GCF_045791955.1). Classification (NCBI taxonomy): domain Eukaryota; kingdom Metazoa; phylum Chordata; class Actinopteri; order Salmoniformes; family Salmonidae; genus Oncorhynchus; species Oncorhynchus clarkii. The sequence goes on along the minus strand of NC_092177.1, from coordinate 5,630,894 downwards.
GAGGAACTGTATAGTTAATCATGGTGAACTGTATAGTTAATCATGGTGAACTGTATAGTTAATCATCATGGGGAACTGTATAGTTAATCATGGGGAACTGTATAGTTAATCATGGGGAATTGTATAGCTAATCATCATGGGGAATTGTATAGTTAATCATGGGGAACTGTATAGTTAATCATGGGAAACTGTATAGTTAATCATGGGGGACTGTATAGTTAATCATGGTGAACTGTGTAGTTAATCATGGGGAACTGTATAGTTAATCATGGGGAACTGTATAGTTAATCATGGTGAACTGTATAATTAATCATCATGGTGAATTGTATAGTTAATCATGGTCAACTGTATAGTTAATCATGGTCAACTGTATAGTTAATCATGGTCAACTGTATAGTTAATCATCAATAGTTAATCATCATGGGGAACTGTATAGTTAATCATGGGGAACTGTATAGTTAATCATGGGGAACTGTATAATTAATCATGTTGAACTGTATAGTTAATCATCATGGGGAACTGTATAGTTAATCATCATGGGGAACTGTATAGTTAATCATCATGGTGAACTGTATAGTTAATTATGGGGAACTGTATAATTAATCATGGGGAACTGTATAGTTAATCGTCATGGGAAACTGTATAGTTAATCATCATGGTCAACTGTATAGTTAATCATCATGATGAACTGTATAGTTAATCATGGGGAACTGTATAGTTAATCATCATGGGAAACTGTATAGTTAATCATGGGGTACTGTATAGTTAATCACGGGGCAACTATGTAGTTAATCATGGGGAACTGTATAATTAATCATCATGGGGAACTGTATAGTTAATCATCATGGTGAACTGTATATTTAATCATCATGGTGAACTGTATAGTTAATCATCATGGGGAACTGTATAATTCATCATAAGGAATTGTCATGGTCGACTGTATAGTTAATCATGGTCAACTGTATAGTTAATCATGGTCAACTGTATAGTTAATCATCAATAGTTAATCATCATGGGGAACTGTATAGTTAATCATGGGGAACTGTATAGTTAATCATGGGGAACTGTATAATTAATCATGTTGAACTGTATAGTTAATCATCATGGGGAACTGTATAGTTAATCATCATGGGGAACTGTATAGTTAATCATCATGGTGAACTGTATAGTTCATCATGGGGAACTGTATAGTTAATCGTCATGGTGAACTGTATAGTTAATCATGGGGAATTGTATAGTTAATCATCTTGGTGAACTGTATAGTTAATCATCGTGGTGAACTGTATAGTTAATCATGGGGAACTGTATAGTTAATCATGGGGAACTGTATAGTTAATCATGGGGAACTGTCTAGTTAATCATCATGGGGAACTGTATAGTTAATCATGGGGAACTGTCTAGTTAATCATCATGGGGAACTGTATAGTTAATCATGGGGAACTGTATAGTTAATCATGGGGAACTGTATAGTTAATCATCATGGGGAACTGTATAGTTAATCATCATGGGGAACTGTATAGTTAATCATGGGGAACTGTATAGTTTATCATCATGCGGAACTGTATAGTTAATCATGGGGAACTGTATAGTTGATCATCATGGAGAACTGTATAGTTAATCATGGGGAACTGTATAGTTGATCATCATGGGGAACTGTATAGTTGATCATGGGGAACTGTATAGTTTATCATCATGGGAAACTGTATAGTTAATCATGGGGGACTGTATAGTTAATCATGGGGTACTGTATAGTTAATCACGGGGCAACTATGTAGTTAATCATGGGGAACTGTATAATTAATCATCATGGGGAACTGTATAGTTAATCATCATGGTGAACTGTATAGTTAATCATCATGGTGAACTGTATAGTTAATCATCATGGTGAACTGTATAGTTAATCATCATGGGGAACTGTATAATTCATCATAAGGAATTGTATAGTTAATCATGGGGAACTGTATAGTTAATCATGGGGAACTGTATGGTTAATCATGGTGAACTGTATAGTTAATCATGGGGAATTGTATAGTTAATCATCTTGGTGAACTGTATAGTTAATCATTGTGGTGAACTGTATAGTTAATCATGGGGAACTGTATAGTTAATCATGGGGAACTGTATAGTTAATCATGGGGAACTGTCTAGTTAATCATCATGGGGAACTGTATAGTTAATCATGGGGAACTGTATAGTTAATCATGGGGAACTGTATAGTTAATCATCATGGGGAACTGTATAGTTAATCATCATGGGGAACTGTATAGTTAATCATGGGGAACTGTATAGTTAATCATGGGGAACTGTATAGTTTATCATCATGGGGAACTGTATAGTTAATCATGGGGAACTGTATAGTTAATCATGGGGAACTGTATAGTTAATCATCATGGGGAACTGTATAGTTTATCATCATGGGGAACTGTATAGTTAATCATGGGGAACTGTATAGTTAATCATGGGGAATTGTATAGTTAATCATCATTGGGAACTGTATCCATATACAATGGTAACTCATGCTGAAAATTACCCATAAATAAAACAACAAAATACAAAATAAAATCTGATAATTCTATTTGTATTTGACTGACAATAAGTATCGTAATAATGAAACAAATGTTAGAAAAATGGACTCACAAAATAATGCAACTCAATTTAGGCTTTCACCTATTTGGAATAATGGCAGGCTAACGTTTTGCAATTTGTCAATGCAGACTTGTTTTGTGAACCTCCACCATAGCTTACTGCAGTGGTGGAAAAAGTATCCAAATGTCATACTTGAGTAAAAGTAAAGGTACCTTCATGGAAAATGACTCAAGTAAAAGTGAAAGTCAACCAGGAAAAATTAATAAAAAATCTTAAAGTATTTGGTTTTAAATATACTAAAGTATTCAAAGTAAATGTAATTGCTAAAAGTGTAAGTCATTTCAAAATCTATTAGTAAATATATAATAAATATATAATTACAATATAATATATCATTAATAAAATACTAAGCAAACCAGGCTGCACCATTTTCTAGTTTTTATTTATTTATGGAAAGCCAGGGGCACACTCCAACACAGACATCATTTACAAATGACGCATGTGTAGGAATGACCAGGGATGTTCTCTTGGTAAGTGTGCGAATTAGATCGTTTTCGTGTCCTGCTAAGCATTCAAAATGTAACAAGTACTTTTGGGTGTCAGGG
>NC_092177.1:5570203-5622703 GCF_045791955.1 Oncorhynchus clarkii lewisi | reverse complement strand
AAGTGTTACGTAAAGTATATCGTATTTACAGTATGCAATTTCCTTTGTCAATATGCTCCTGTGCGTTCATATATGAATGCTTTGTATACTGTACACCAGCAAAGATGAATGATTTCTTGCTCGTACATGCTGCTGAGAGGGAATGATAGCCTTGCTGACTGTTAACAGTAGATTTCAATGTGCTGCAGCAGTGTGTCTCATCTTTCTCCTAGCCTCATGCTCTGTATATAAAGGGTTACATCCCAAATGGCACCCTATTGCCTATATAGTGCACTACTTCTGACCTGAGCCCTATGGGCCCTGGTCAAAAGTAGTGAACCAAATAGGGAACAGGGTGCTATGTTTGTAGCACAGCCTTATATGCAGCCTTATATACAGAGGAGAGGAGGAATTTACAGCTCTTGTAGCCACTACACGCAATGACTTATTCATATGCTGTGAGCCATCAGTTGACCGTAATACTGACAGGCCAAGAAAATATTAAACAATTCTCTCTCTCTCTGTCCCTCTCTCTCTCTCTCTCTCTCTCTCTCTCTCTCTGCCTCTCCCTCTCTCGCTCTCTCTCTCTCTCTCTCTGTCTCTCTCTCCGTCTCTCTCTCTCTCTCTCTCTCTCTCTCTCTCTCTCTTTCTCTCCCCCTCTCTCTCTCTCTCTCCCTCCCTCTCTCCCTCTCTCTCTCTCTCTCTCTGTCTCTCTCTCTGTCTCTCTCTCTCTGTCTCTCTCTCCCCCTCTCTCTCTCTCTCTCTCTCACTCTCTCTCTCTCCCTCTCTCTCTCCATCTCTCTCTCTCTCTCTGTCTCTCTCTCTCCCTCTCTCTCTCTCTCTCTCTCTGTCTCTCTCTCTCTCTCTCTGTCTCTCTCTCAAACTAAATGATAATGAATCGAGGCTAAAACAACATGATAATGAAGCAAAGCTAAACTAAATGATAATGAATCGCAAAGCTAAATTTAAATTTAAATGAATAAAAGCTCAAACTAAATTATAATGAATCGAGACATATTGTTTTAATCTTGATTCATTATCATTCTAAGCCTTGAATATTTGATCACTTCTGAAATATTTACTGTGCCTTCAGAAAGTATTCACACCCCTTTACTTTTCCAAATTTTGTTGTGTCAGAAAGTGTGAAAGTGTGATGAAATTTATTTGATTGAAATGTGTCGTCAACGATCTACTCAAAATACTATGTAAAATGGATTTAAAAAAAAATTATTAAAAATAAAAATATATATAAAAATAAATAAAAACACATCTTGATAAATATTCAGCCCCCTGAGTCAATACATGTTAGAATCACCTTCAGCAGTGATTACAGCTGTGAGTCTTTCTGGGTAAGTCTCTAAGTCTATTTGAGCTTTGCACACCTGGACTGTCGAATGTTTGCACATGATTCTATTTGTAATTATTCAAGCTCTGTCAAGTTGGTTGTTCGTCATTGCTAGAAAGCCATGTTCAAATCTTGCTGTAGATTTTCAAGAAGATTTACAAATCGGGAGTTTACATACATCTTAGCCAAATACATTTAAACTCAGTTTTTCCACAATTCCTGACATTTAATCCCAGTAAACATTCCCTGTCTTAGGTCAGTTAGGATCACAACTTTATTTTAAGAATGTGAAATGGCAGAATAATAGTAGAGAAATTATGTATTTAAGCTTTTATTTCTTTCATCACATTCCCAGTGGGTCAGAAGTTTACATACACTCAATTTGTATTTGGTAGCATTGCCTTTAAATTGTTTAACTTGGGTCAAACGTTTTGGGTAGTCTTCCACAAGCTTCCCACATTAAGTTGGGTGAATTTTGGCCCATTCCTCCTGACAGAGCTGGTGTCAGAGTCAGGTTTGTAAGGCCTCCTTGCTCGCACACTTTTTCAGTTCTGCCCACAAATTTTCTATAGGATTGAGGTTTTGTGATTAAGGGCTTTGTGATGGCCACTCCAATACCTTGACTTTGTTGTCCTTAAGCCATTTTGCCACAACTTTGGAAGTATGCTTGGGGTCATTGTTCATTTGGAAGACACATTTGCAACCAAGCTTTAACTTCCTGACTGATGTCTTGAGATGCTGCTTCAATATATCCACATCATTTTCCTTTCCTCATGATGCCATCTATTTTGTGAAGTGCACCAGTCCCTCTTGCAGCAAAGCACCCCCAAAACATAATGCTGCCACCCCGTGCTTCACAGTTGGCATGGTGTTCTTCGGCTTGCAAGCATCCCCCTTCTTCCTCCAAACATAACGATGGTCATTATGGCCAAACATAAACTCTTTTTGTTTCATCAGACTAGAGGACATTTCTTAAAAAATTACGACTGCTGAGCGGCCTTTCGGGTTATTTTTTTATTTTTTATTTCACCTTTATTTAACCAGGTTGGCCAGTTGAGAACAAGTGCTCATTAACAACTGTGACCTGGCCAAGATAAAGCAAAGCAGTGCTACTCAAACAACAACAGAGTTACACATGGAATAAACAAGCGTAGAGTCAATAACACAGTAGAAAAAAAAGAAGTATATATACAGTGTGTGCGAATGGCGTGAGGAGGAAAGGCAATAAATAGATAATAGTAGTGAAGTAATTACAATTTAGCAAATTAACACTGGAGTGATAGATGTGGGGCGGCAGGGTAGCCTAGTGTTTAGAGCGTTGGGCTAGTAATCGAAAGGTTGCAAGTTCAAATCCCCAAGCTGACAATGTACAACTCTGTCGTTCTGCCCCTGAACAAGGCAGTTGGAGACTTATTATATTTATACCTAGCCTCTATCTTAGATTGTAGGACTGCCGAGTTGTTAAGCATGTCCCAGTTTAGGTCACCTAACAGATGGAACTCTGAAGATAGATGGGGGGGCAATCAATTCACATATGGTGTCCAGTGCACAGCTGGGAGCTGAGGGGTGTCTATAACAGGTGGCAACAGTGAGAGACTTATTTCTGGAGAGATGAATTTTTTTAATTAGAAGCTCGAACTGTTTAGGCACAGGCCTGGAAAGTATGACAGAACTTTGCAGGCTATCTCTGAAGTAGATTGCAACTCCACCCCCTTTTGGCAGTTCTATCTTGACGGAAAATGTTGTAGTTGGGGATGGAAATCTCAGAATTTTTGGTGGCCTTCCTAAGCCAGGATTCAGACACGGCAAGGACATCAGGGTGCTAAAGCAGTGAGTAAATCAAACTTAGGGAGGAGGCTTCTGATGTTAACATGCATGAAACCAAGGCTTTTGTGGTAACATAAGTCAACAAATGAGAGCACCTGGGGACACGCAGGGCCTGGGTTAACCTCCACATCACCTGAGGAACAGAGGAGGAGTAGGATGAGGGTACAGTCTAAAGGCTATCAAAACTGGTCATCTAGTGCGTTGAGGTCAGAGAATAAAAGGAGCAGATTTCTAGGCGCGGTAGGATAGATTCAGGCCATAATGTACAGACAGGGGTATGGTAGGGTGCAAGTACACTGGAGGTAAACCTAATCTTTGAGTGGCAATAAGAGAGGTTGCATTTCTGGAGGCACTAGTTATGCTGGGTGAGGTCATCGCATTTGTGGGAGGTGGGTCAAAGGAGGTATCTGAGGCATGTTGAGCGGGACTAGTGGCTCCGCAGTAAACTAAAACAATGATAACTATCCTAAACAACAGTATACAAGGCATATTGACATTAGAGAGAGACATAAAGCAAGGCCTTAAAGCAGTTACGGGTGTTGATTGGGAGAGCTGAGACAACAACGGGTGAGACAACAACAACAGGTAAAATGGCGGTGAATGTGCAGAGAGGGTCATTTAACACAGGGCCTGAGTTCGAGGTTGGGGCCGACAAAAAAATAAACAAAAATGGAGTTCCGTGAATTATTGAACAGTCCAGCGGGCATCAGCTATGTAGCCAAGTGATCATAGGGTCCAGTGAAACAATAGATGAAACAGGGAAGCCGCTGGGTAGTTGTTACTATGCTAGCAAGCTGGAGACACGGCGTCCAAAAAAAAGATAGCAGGCCGGGGCTAGTAGAAACGTCTGCTCCGACGTCAGGCAAAGGCCGGTTGAGGACACAACAGATGGAGTTACATTGGCAGACCAGTCGTGATGGAACGGCGGGGCTCCGTGTCGACAGAGGGGTCCTGGTCAGTTGGCAAAAGAGGTATTGTAGCTGGAGTAATTTCGTTTGCTAGCCAGGAGATGCGCCTGGCTCGCGGCTAACTGGCACTAGCTTCGGGACAAGGGCGCTAGCCAATATAGCCACTCGGTAGCAGCGCTGATCCGATGCAAAGGCCCAGAGCTTACGGCAAGAAACCGGTGGAGTATTGAATTCTGGTCGTGTTAGTGAAGAGTCCGGGAGGCATCAGCTGTGTAGCCGAGTGATCACTGAGCAGGCCAGTAGGTGGGCCTGGCTCAAAGCTAGCTTCGGGGCTGGGCCACTCGGTAGCAGCTAGCTAGCTGTGATGATCAGGAGTAATGGTCCAGGGCTTATGGCAGGAATCCGGTGTTGTAGTGGAGGAAACAGTCCGATGCTGGCAGGCTGGGAAGTGTTATCCAGGCTAAAAGTGGCTGTTGTCGGTGCAAAAGGTAAAGGCCGCTAGCAGTGGCTAACAATGACAAAATAGCTAGTAGCTAATTAGCTGGTTAGCTTCTGATGGAGGTTCTGGCTAGGTTAGGTTAGGTTAGGCTAGGTCTAAAAATAGCGGATCCGTATCACATTGGATGAGGCGGGTTGCCGGAAAGTATTTTTAATTTAAATATTTAATTTAATTTAAAAATGGAAAAAAGGGATTGAAAATTATTTTAATATATTTTAAACAAAAGACAAAAAAGACTAAATGTATACGGAAGAACGACAAGCAACGTCTGCACTGCTACGCCATTTTGGTTACGTCAATATAGGACTCGTTTTACTGTGGATTTGGATACTTTTCTACCTGTTTCCTCCAGAATATTCACAGGGTCCTTTGCTGTTGGTCTGGGATTTATTTGCACTTTTCTACCTACACCAAAGTACGTTCATCTCTAGGAGACAGAACACGTCTCCTTCCTGAGCGGTATGACGGCTGCGTGGTCCCATGGTGTTTATAATTGCATACTGTTGTTTGTACAGATGAAAGGGTTTACCTTCAGGTGTTTGGAAATTGCTCCCAAGGATGAACCAAACTTGTGGAAGTCTACAATTTTCATTCTGGATGTCTTGGCTGATTTCTTTTGATTTTACTCTGATGTCAAGCAAAGAGGCATTGAGTGTGAAGGTAGGCCTTGAAATACATCCACAGGTACACCAATTTACTCAAATGATTTGCCTATCAGAAGCTTCTAAAGCAATGACATCACTTTCTGGAATTTTATAAGCTGTTTAAAGGCACAGTCAACTTAGTGTCTGTAAACTTCTGACCCACTGGAATTGTGATACAGTGAATTATAAGTGAAATAATCTGTCTGCAAACAATTGTTGGACAAATTACTTGTGTCAATGCACAAAGTAGATGTCCTAACAGACTTGCCAAAACTATGGTTTGTTAACAAGAAATTTGTGGAGTGATTGAAAAACGAGTTTTAATGCCTCAAACCTAAGTGTGTGTAAACTTCTGACTTCAACTGTAAGTCAAACCTGTAACTATGCAACTACGGAACATTCAATGTCATCTTGGCAAGCAACTCTGTTGTCTATTTGTCCTTGTGCTTTAGGTCCTGCTGAAAGGTGAATTTGTGTTCCAGTGTCTGTTGGAAAGCAGACTGAACCTGATTTTTGTCTTGGATTTTGCCTGTTCTTAGCTGTATTACGTTTATTTTTTATCATAAAAAACTCCCTAGTCCTTGGCGATGACAAACACACCTATAACATGATGCAGCCACCACCATGCTTGAAAATATGAAGAGTGGTACTCAGTGATGTGTGGTGTTGGAGTTGCCCCAAACATAACGCTCTGTATTCAGGACATACAATTAATACGTTTGCCACACTTTAGTGCCTTATTGCAAACAGGATGCGTGTTTTGGAATATTTGTATTATGTACAGGCTTCATTCTTTTCACTCTGTCAATTAGGTTAGTGTTGTGGAGTAACTTCAATGTTGTTGATCCATCCTCAGTTTTCTCCTTTCACAGCCATTAAACTCTGTAACTGTTATAAAGTCACCATTGGCCTCATGGTGAAATCCCTGAGCGGTTTCCTTCCTCTCACGCATCTGAGTTAGGTTTCCTTTCCTGAGCGGTTCCCTTCCTCTCACGCATCTGAGTTAGGTTTACTTTCCTGAGCGGTTTCCTTCCTCTCACGCATCTGAGTTAGGTTTCCTTTCCTGAGCGGTTTCCTTCCTCTCACGCATCTGAGTTAGGTTTCCTTTCCTGAGCGGTTTCCTTCCTCTCACGTGTCTGAGTTAGGTTTACTTTCCTGAGCGGTTTCCTTCCTCTCGCGCATCTGAGTTAGGACGGACGTGTCTATCTTTGTATTGTATACTGGGTGTCTTGGTACACCATCCATAGTGTAATTAATAACTTCACCATGCTCAAAGGGACATTCAATGTCTGCCTTTGTTGTTTTTACCCATCTACCAATAGGTGCCCTTCTTTGTGAGGCAATGGAAAACCTCCCTGGTCTTTGTTGTTGAATCTGTGTTGGAAATTCACTGTATGACCGAGGGACCTTACAGATAATTGTATGTGTGGTGGTACAGAGTTGAGGTAGTCATGTTAACTGTACCTTTTAAGCCTCTAGTCAACGGAACTGTATCTCTTCTCAAGGTTGAGGTCAATTTCATTTAAATCCTGTCAATTCAGGAAATACACAGACATTCACATTCAAATTCTCGTCATTGCTTCTTATTGGAGAAACATTTTGACTTGGAATTTCATTTACTTTCTGAATTGACTGGAATTTAAACGGAATTGACCCCAACCATGTCATATAGCATAGCTCCCTTAGATTTGATGCTACTGTGACTTTAATTTCCATCATACAGTACATTTTTATAAAACTTTTTTTTTTTTTTTAAATAGAAAAAGTGGTTTACCATAAGTAGGAGCAGTAAGATTCGTTTCACATGTTTAATACATTGTATGCTGCATGTTAAATCTATGCAAGTAACAGCAGGGATGCCAGGTCACGTGTGGAGAACAAGGATCATTCTTTTTTATGTTTCGGCTTGACACCCCTTCTATCTAACTATATCTAAGGGGGCCACAGATATTAAATTATTAACCAGGAATTCTCCCGCTGTAAAGTATCATCGAATAATTTAACATTTCTAGACTTCATGTACAAAAGCATTGTACTGCGTATACTGTAACGTATTCAGAATGAAAAGTTCCACTGATTAAGTTTTCAATAAGAGTAATACTTTACAATAGGTAACACATTTACACGTGTAGGACCAGTTTCACAGACAGGGCGTCAATTAAGCCAGGAGTTCGGCCTTAATGTGTACTAGTTAAACTAGGACATTTAAGTATCTTTCATGAACGTAATGGAGTAAGGTAAATAAACCTAAATGCTTAGTTCGTTGGAGACTATGGAGTCATAGAGTAAGGTAAATAAGCCTAAATGCTTAGTTCGTTGGAGACTATGGAGTCATAGAGTAAGGTAAATAAGCCTAAATGCTTAGTTTGTTGGAGACTATGGAGTCATGGAGTAAGGTAAATTAGCCTAAATGCTTAGTTCGTTGGAGACTATGGAGTCATAGAGTAAGGTAAATAAGTCTAAATGAGAACACCTATGTTTAGCCTGATTAGGGTAAGTATGAGCACATTGCTGTTGGTTTCCTCTCTGAAACTGGGCAACAATGTTTGAAAAACTCTAAATTGGGAGTGTATACACCTTCGACATTGATGGAGAACCAGTTCTTACGGTTCCTGAACCCCTCAGCATCAGGAGTTGATGGAGAACCAGTTGTTATGGTTACGGTACCCCTCAGCATCAGGAGTTGATGGACACTTGATGGGAACATGACATCCATCTAACCAGCCAATCACTCCTGGGAAGTGTACCATATTCATAGAATTGCACTCTATAGTTGGCTTGGCCAGCAGCATCAGGAAACTAGATGTAAAGACTCCTCAGTTCACAAAATGGCCCCCTGCAGACTTTACAGTTGGCTTGGCCAGCAGTATCAGGAAACTAGATGTAAAGACTCCTCAGTTCACAAAATGGCCCCCTGCAGACTTTACAGTTGGCTTGGCCAGCAGTATCAGGAAACTAGATGTAAAGACTCCTCAGTTCACAAAATGGCCCCCTGCAGACTTTACAGTTGGCTTGGCCAGCAGTATCAGGAAACTAGATGTAAAGACTCCTCAGTTCACAAAATGGCCCCCTGCAGACTTTACAGTTGGCTTGGCCAGCAGCATCAGGAAACTAGATGTAAAGACTCCTCGGTTCACAAAATGGCCCCCTGCAGACTTTACAGTTGGCTTGGCCAGCAGTATCAGGAAACTAGATGTAAAGACTCCTCAGTTCACAAAATGGCCCCCTGCAGACTTTACAGTTGGCTTGGCCAGCAGCATCAGGAAACTAGATGTAAAGACTCCTCGGTTCACAAAATGGCCCCCTGCAGACTTTACAGTTGGCTTGGCCAGCAGTATCAGGAAACTAGATGTAAAGACTCCTCAGTTCACAAAATGGCCCCCTGCAGACTTTACAGTTGGCTTGGCCAGCAGCATCAGGAAACTAGATGTAAAGACTCCTCAGTTCACAAAATGGCCCCCTGCAGACTTTACAGTTGGCTTGGCCAGCAGCATCAGGAAACTAGATGTAAAGACTCCTCAGTTCACAAAATGGCCCCCTGCAGACTTTACAGTTGGCTTGGCCAGCAGTATCAGGAAACTAGATGTAAAGACTCCTCAGTTCACAAAATGGCCCCCTGCAGACTTTACAGTTGGCTTGGCCAGCAGCATCAGGAAACTAGATGTAAAGACTCCTCAGTTCACAAAATGGCCCCCTGCAGACTTTACAGTTGGCTTGGCCAGCAGCATCAGGAAACTAGATGTAAAGACTCCTCAGTTCACAAAATGGCCCCCTGCAGACTTTACAGTTGGCTTGGCCAGCAGCATCAGGAAACTAGATGTAAAGACTCCTCAGTTCACAAAATGGCCCCCTGCAGACTTTACAGTTGGCTTGGCCAGCAGCATCAGGAAACTAGATGTAAAGACTCCTCAGTTCACAAAATGGCCCCCTGCAGACTTTACAGTTGGCTTGGCCAGCAGCATCAGGAAACTAGATGTAAAGACTCCTCAGTTCACAAAATGGCCCCCTGCAGACTTTACAGTTGGCTTGGCCAGCAGCATCAGGAAACTAGATGTAAAGACTCCTCAGTTCACAAAATGGCCCCCTGCAGACTTTACAGTTGGCTTGGCCAGCAGCATCAGGAAACTAGATGTAAAGACTCCTCAGTTCACAAAATGGCCCCCTGCAGACTTTACAGTTGGCTTGGCCAGCAGCATCAGGAAACTAGATGTAAAGACTCCTCAGTTCACAAAATGGCCCCCTGCAGACTTTACAGTTGGCTTGGCCAGCAGCATCAGGAAACTAGATGTAAAGACTCCTCAGTTCACAAAATGGCCCCCTGCAGACTTTGAACTAGTCTTCACACAGTTGCGTCACTGGCACCAGTTTCACGATGAATGATTCCAGATGCCAAAAACCTCAAAGTGATCAGAACTTGGAGAGAATTGGGTAATGACTATCCCATTTGAGACAGAGAGGACATTCTAGGCTCAATCAAAGTTATTATCTCCAATACATTTTCTTTGTACATACGAAAGTGGTCTCAAAAAGCTATTTCATCAAAGTATAGTTTAATGGATTACTCCTATCCACAAGTACTCGTCTGGCTGGCCTCTGTAGTGCATGTTGGTCTTCAATTAGGTATTACAAATAGTCCAGGCTCCCTCACAAACAGCACTGAAGCAGAAGTTAAACCTGCCTCTTTGAAAGATTAATTTAAGCTTTAATTTAGTCCTGGAGTAGCTCTAATCCTCCCTCTTGCAATCGACTTTGTTTAATCCAGAACAGGCTAAATCTACGACTATTTTAAGATAAGTCTGTGCAAGTCTCTTTGAGTTAAGACAGCTCAAAACAGGCATTTTAGTCTGGGACTAGGCTTAATCCTTGTGTGTGAAACCGGCCCGTAACTTAAGGGTCAGTCCTAAAGCAACTGTTTTCTTCACTGACTTTTATTTAACCTTTATTGATTTGTATTTGTATTTATTATGGATCCCCATTAGCTGAAAAGCAGCAGCTACTCTTCCTGGGGTTTATTATGGATCCCCATTAGCTGAAAAGCAGCAGCTACTCTTCCTGGGGTCCAGCAAAATTAGGACAGTTTGTACAGTTAATACAAAATTGATACAGCTAAGTCAATCTTAGATGTTAAGTCCCCTCCCTATTTGAGCGGTTTTTGGACTCACCTTGTTGTGCTGGGCTCAGTTGAACAGGAAGGTGGCGCAGCGGTCCTTCGTGGGCAAATGTTGTCATCAAAGTCTGGCATTCTCTGAAAAAAAAAACAAGGTCAAATCATGATGTTGGAGCTCTAGAAAGAGGCCCGAGTTGGATGGCCGATTAAAACTTATTTTCCCCGGGTGGCGCAGTGGTTAAGGGCGCTGTACTGCAGCGCCAGCTGTGCCATCAGAGTCCCTGGGTTCGCGCCCAGGCTCTGTCATAACCGGCCGCGACCGGGAGGTCCGTGGGGCGACGCACAATTGGCCTAGCGTCGTCCGGGTTAGGGAGGGATTGGTCGGTAGGGATCTCCTTGTCTCATCGCGCACCGGCGACTCCTGTGGTGGGCCGGGCGCAATGCGCGCTAGCCAAAGGTTGCCAGGTGCACGGTGTAGCCTCCGACACATTGGTGCGGCTGGCTTCCGGGTTGGATGCGCGCTGTGTTAAGAAGCAGTGCGGCTTGGTTGGGTTGTGTATCGGAGGACGCATGACATTCAGCCTCCGTCTCTCCCGAGCCCGTACGGGAGTTGTAGCGATGAGACAAGATAGTAGCTACTAAACAATTGGATACCACAAAATTGGGGAGAAAAAAGGGGGGGGGGAAAGAAAATACGTATTTTCCCAGTCGAAGCTCGTTTTTTCCGAGTTCCCAGTTGTCTTGAACTCACTGAAGTCTGAGATTTCACAGTTCTGAGTTTCCAGGTGTTCTGAAAGTGGCAGAAGTCATTGACAGCATGGCCAATGTTGAATGTTTATCCTTTTAAGCTTGGAGAAGAGACCCTTAAACCCAGGCTTGGACGACACACCCACTCCACTGAATAGCAGGTTAGTGATTGCTTTGCAATGCTTGCAGTTAGTCACGGATTCCTTCCAAACCACTCTTTGATGAATTTGCGATTTCTGACTTGTTGTGTAATGTTTATGCCCAATGTCAGATGAGCACCAATACATTTTATCTATAATTTCTCTTCATAATTCCTCTTCATATGACAAGGATGGAAAAGGATTTGCCAGTATATTGTTGATTTGAATCATGATGATGATTGCTAGCATGCTAGCTAAGATTTTGAAAGTATGATGTTGACATGGTCAGTCCAATCAAAGCTACTGTAGATATAACGTGATATGACGTAATTTTATCTGTGGCCAATAACCTTGAGCCTTTTTGGATGGGCACTTCTAATGTAACTCTATGGCAGCACCCAAGGGGCTTGAATGTTCTCCCCGTAGAATTTATGGTGACGTAGTGTTCCTATGAGTGACAGAACACTGAGCCAATCACAGCGCAACTAGACAACATTACCAACCCCTACGCTCCGTATTTTCCGCTGGCTGCCCCACCACCACAGAAAGCACTGAGCTGGGCTGAAACACCTGCTTGTTGGAGCTGCCTTACTCAAGAAAGCACTGAGCTGGGCTGAAACACCTGCTTGTTGGAGCTGCCTTACTCAAGAAAGCACTGAGCTGGGCTGAAACACCTGCTTGTTGGAGCTGCCTTACTCAAGAAAGCAAAAAAGACACCATGTTTGTATGTGGCTTTATTAAGTAATTAATTTGTCATTTTTTTTCCCGTTGTTTGCAAACTGATTTGTGATACATATTAATGCCAAAACAACATGAAAAACAAGCACAAAGCAGTTATTGTATTGCTAAACAGCTGGGGCACAAAACAGGTAGGTATCTACCCCACTTGACCTGAATGACAGGTCACCACTAGGTGGGTATCTACCCCACTTGACCTGAATGACAGGTCACCACTGGGTGGGTATCTACCCCACTTGACCTGAATGACAGGTCACCACTAGGTGGGTATCTACCCCACCTGCCCTGAATGACAAGTTAAATCTTATAGTAAGTTGTTTATGATTTGAGTCCTGCTATATTTAGAAAGCACTTAAGTCATTTCAAACCCATTTCCCCCACTGTGAATGCTTCTCTGTGAATGCTTCTCTGTGGATGCTTCTCTGTGAATGCTTCTCTGTGGATGCTCCTCTGTGAATGCTTCTCTGTGAATGCAGAAACATTGCCTTGAAAAGGTGCATAGCTAACATAGCCAACGGAATTGAATCCCGGCCTCGGTCTTTAGTATTTGACAAAAGAAGTTGGATAGAGAAATGCTATGAATTAGCTATGATATTTTTTTACCAAACTGTAATTTCTGTAATACATGTTGTAATAGATTCTCAGTATTGTTCAAGACACATGTCATGTGTATGAGTACTGTATGCTCTGGTTGATTCAAAATATAATTCACCATTGTTCATATGCATGAACTCCAGGCAGGTCAGACAGCAAATTATCAAAATGCAACACATTTATAATTCACACACTCCCTAACCCTCTGCTCTATCTCTCTGTCTCTTTCTCGCTCTCGCTGTCTCTCTCTCTGTCTCTGTCTCTCTCTCTCTCTCTCTGTCTCTTTCTCGCTCTCACTGTCTCTCTCTCGCTCACTGTCTCTCTCTCTCTGTCTCTGTCTCTGTCTCTCTCTCTCTCTCTGTCTCTTTCTCGCTCTCTCTGTCTCTCTCTCTCGCTCTGTCTGTCTCTCTGTCTCGCTCTCTCTGTCTCTCTCTCTGTCTCTCTCTCTCTGTCTCTCTCTCTCGCTCTGTCTCTGTCTCTCTTTCTCGCTCTCTCTGTCTCTCTTTCTCGCTCTCTCTGTCTCTCTCTCTGTCTCTCTCTCTCTGTCTCTCTCTCTCTGTCTCTCTCTCTCGCTCTGTCTCTGTCTCTCTCTCTCTGTCTCTTTCTCGCTCTCTCTCTGTCTCTCTCTCTCTGTCTCTTTCTCGCTCTCTCTCTGTCTCTCTCTCTCTGTCTCTCTCACTCTGTCTCTCTCTCTGTCTCTCACTGACAATTTAAATGCAACAATCAGTCTTTAAGGTTATTTGAAACAACTCCCAACATCGAGTCTCAAAGAAAAATAGTTAGTTTATGAAAATAGGCTTCCTCTCACTGACTGAGTCACTATACTCTCTGTAGTACACTATATAGGGAAAAGGGGGACATGTGGGACTCTGGACGTCAGGAGAGAAAAATGTATAAAAAAATTACATTTAATGTGCAGTTTGTGTCTGGGCATCTGAGGTTTTTCCTTGAATCAATACTAAGACATTTAGTAATATAGTTTATTAATAATGGTGGACGGTCAAGCCAAGCCAGGGAAAGGACACAGGGCAATGGGAATTTATTAATGACGGTGGACGGCCAAGCCAAGCCAGGGAAAGGACACAGGGCAATGGGAATTTATTTGAAGCTCATGTCAGAGAAACCCTAAACACGGTAATGATTTAAGTATTATGAGTATCCTCAGTGACAAAAATAGTGACAAATATTATTAGATAAAATGATAAGAAGGAAAGAAGTCTTACACCTCGTGATGTAGCTCAAGTGTTACACGTCTAGTCACTAACTTCAAAAACAGAACATAGTTCTTACCTGTCAAAGGAATCCCGTTCTTTCATCCAGACGGTCTTATTTTCCTCTCTAACCAACTATTTGGTATCTGGATGTCTCTAAAAGTTTTGTAAACCAGCACTACTACAAACTAGTGTCTCCAGTAACTAAAGTCTCCAATGAAATGTTCCATTGTGGTTTTAGGTTCCCAATGTCCTCTTTAGCTGACAAATATTTTGGCTTCACAAAAGGAAAAAGAGCACTTTCCTCTTTTAAAGGAAATTCCTGAAGAGTTCCTTCCTCTACGCTGCCTCAGCAACAATTACATTCAAACAACCAGGAACAGGGAAGACTTCCTGTGTTCTTGCCAAAACACTGTGTGGGCAATGGTAGGCTACAGCTATACTACATGCAGAATATGTCCCAAATAGCACCCTATCACCTATATAGTGCACTTATTTTGACCAGGACCCTTAGGGCTCTTGCCAAAAGCATTGCACTATTTAGGGAATAGGGGATGCAGGCCTTATAGCTATTTCTCCACAAGTTAACCACAACTCTGCCTCCTCCTCTTGCCACATGTAGTAATATTAATACAGATCAGTCAGCAAATAATCAAAATGCAACACATTTATAATTCACACCCCCTCTCTCTCTCTCTCTCTCTCTCTCTGTCTCTCTCTCTCTCTGTCTCTCTCTCTCTCTCTCTCTCTCTCTCTCTCTCTCTCTCTCTCTCTCTCTCTCTCTCTCTCTCTCTCTCTCTCTCTCTCTCTCTCTCTCTGTCTCTCTCTCTCTCTGTCTCTCTCTCTCTCTGTCTCTCTCTGTCTCTCTCTCTGTCTCTCTCTCTCTGTCTCTCTCTCTCTCTCTCAATTCAATTCAATTCAATTCAATTCAAGGGCTTTATTGGCATGGGAAACATGTATTAACATTGCCAAAGCAAGTGAGGTAGACAACATACAAAGTGAATATATAAAGTGAAAAACAACAAAAATTAACAGTAAACATTACACATACAGAGGTTTCAAAACAGTAAAGACATTACAAATGTCATATTATATATATATATACAGTGTTTTAACAATGTACAAATGGTTAAAGGACACAAGATAAAATAAATAAGCATAAATATGGGTTGTATTTACAATGGTGTGTGTTCTTCACTGGTTGCCCTTTTCTCGTGGCAACAGGTCACAAATCTTGCTGCTGTGATGGCACACTGTGGAATTTCACCCAGTAGATATGGGAGTTTTTCAAAATTGGATTTGTTTTCAAATTCTTTGTGGATCTGTGTAATCTGAGGGAAATATGTCTCTCTAATATGGTCATACATTGGGCAGGAGGTTAGGAAGTGCAGCTCAGTTTCCACCTCATTTTGTGGGCAGTGAGCACATGGCCTGTCTTCTCTTGAGAGCCATGTCTGCCTACGGCGGCCTTTCTCAATAGCAAGGCTATGCTCACTGAGTCTGTACATAGTCAAATGATCTAAAACAACACACTCACAACAACAAGTCTCAAAGAAAAATAGTTAGTTGATGAAAATAGGCTTCCTCTCACTGACTGAGTCACTATACTCTCTGTTGTACACTATATAGGGAAAAGGGGGATGCAGGCCTTATAGCCATTTCTCAATAAGTTAACCACAACTCTGCCTCCTCCTCTTGCCACATGTAGTAATATTAATACTGTTGTAAAACCGTTTCAACGTCACCGCTAAGACCTCTCTCCAAATAGACGCGTTCTCTGAAAGTGCACTACACTCCACAGGGTGTGGTTGACTGCTCTGTACTCTATAGGAGAGCCTCAGTGTGATTTCCTGACAGCATAGTCCTTCATATGGTATTTTTCCATGTCATGTATCCGCTATATGTCTAAACATATTAGGTTGTGTAATATTATTGTTTATCATGACACAAGGCGAGAGACCCAGACGCAGGAGGTTAGACGGTTGGAGTCTTACAATGTTTATTCATCCAATAGGGGAAGGCAAGAGAATGGTCGCAGACAAGCAAAAGGGTCAGAACCAGTTCAGAGTCCAAAAGGTACCGAAGGGCAGGCAGAATCAAGGTCAGGGCAGGCAGAATCAAGGTCAGGGCAGGCAGAATCAAGGTCAGGGCAGGCAGGAGGGAAAGAAGTCCAGAGAGGGGTCAAAACCGGGAGGACTTTCAAAAAGAGATTAGCAAAAAGAGTACGGGACAAACACGCTGGCTGACTTGACTAACATACAAGACGAACTGGCACTGAGAGACAGGAATCACAGAGATAAATACACTGTCACAGAGAGACAGGAAACACAGGGATAAATACACTGGTACAGAGAGACAGGAAACACAGGGATAAATACACTGGTACAGAGAGACAGGAAACACAGGGATAAATACACTGGTACAGAGAGACAGGAAACACAGGGATAAATACACTGGTACAGAGAGACAGGAAACACAGAGATAAATACACTGGTACAGAGAGACAGGAAATACAGGGATAAATACACTGGCACAGAGAGACAGGAAATACAGGGATAAATACACTGGTACAGAGAGACAGGAAACACAGGGATAAATACACTGGTACAGAGAGACAGGAAACACAGGGATAAATACACTGGTACAGAGAGACAGGAAACACAGGGATAAATACACTGGTACAGAGAGACAGGAAACACAGAGATAAATACACTGGTACAGAGAGACAGGAAATACAGGGATAAATACACTGGCACAGAGAGACAGGAAATACAGGGATAAATACACTGGGGTAATAAGCAACACCTGGAGGGGGTGGAGACAATCACAGGGACAGGTGAAATAGATCAGAGCGTGACATTGTTAAATAATGGGGTGGGGATGATAAAGACGGTGATATAAAATAAAATCAGGGACAATTGGTATGTTAACCATTTATTTGATTTATTTTGCAGAATGAAACACATGAGACACAATAGACTCAAATCAATTAAAAACTCCAACTCCGTCAAACACCAGAGACTTGCATTAAGTGAGACAGTGAGGGAGAGAAATAGAGAGATGGCGAGAGAGAGAGAGAGAGAGAGAGAGAGAGAGAGACAGAGACAGATGAGATGGGGAGAGAAAGAGAGAGAGAGAGAGACAGAGACAGATGAGATGGGGAGAGAAAGAGAAAGAGAGAGAGAGAGAGAGAGAGAGAGAGAGACAGAGACAGATGAGATGGGGAGAGAAAGAGAGAGAGAGAGAGACAGAGACAGATGAGATGGGGAGAGAAAGAGAGAGAGAGAGAGAGAGAGAGAGAGAGAGAGACAGATGAGATGGGGAGAGAAAGAGAAAGAGAGAGAGAGAGAGAGAGAGAGAGAGAGAGAGAGAGAGAGAGAGAGAGAATGTCATGATTTGCTTCTTTACATTTTAAATATCTTGATTGTACAAAAATGCAAATGGTTTCTTCAGCATATGCTATTTTTCAATGTGCATCTTCCATTTTGGCAGAATTCAAATGAAAGGTTTTGAAGCGAAAAGGGACAAATTGTAATAATCAAATTGGACAAAAACAAAAATGCCTGCTCTCTCTCAAAGATGAATAACAACAGTAAATAGAATTCATTAGTAAACAGAAACATTGGTTTTTTATTTGCAATTATGGTCTCTAACTGCATTGGTATACAGGGACGGCTTTATGTTGAGTAAATAAGCTTCTGCAACAAGTACATATCCAAAGTTTCAAAAACAAAAGTAAATAATTTCATACATAAAAAACGAAAAGTAGTTATTGAGGTTGTTGTTTTTTTGCTGTGTGTCTGTGTGTATAAACATACTTTTCTTAAAAATAACAATTGAAGCTATACTATTTTTTTGTGCAATAGAACCCTGGATATAAAAATACCTAATCTTGACAAAATGCATTTTAACAGAATGCAATACAACAATGGGACTAAACATGTGAGGCACTATTGGTATAAATTTGGTGAGATTTATGCTCAATAAATTTTGGCTATGTACAAAAGACAATACTTAATATTACAATACAGATTCATCTTATTTACAGTTAAATTGAAGTCTGAACAATGTAATGTACCCCCATATGTAATAAGTAAAATGTGTGGAGAAAGTCCGAAGGGAATAACACACACGTAATGTTACATTGAGATGAGATGTGAACTCATCTGTCAAGTTTTAAATTCTTGAGCAGATAGGGCTGTTGTGTATATGGAGAAGATAATTGGGTAGTATACGAGAGAGTTTATAATTAGCCTAAACAATTCATTCATTTCTTTGGTGACATAGAAAAGTCAAGTTTTGGGAAATGGAAACCACCTCTAGACCCACTGTCACTGCTGGAAGATGAGGCGATTCTCGACTTTTTAGAGGGGAGAGATACACCACCACTTCCCTCTACTCTCTCTTCATTATCTTCACCCAGTGTCACTTCATATGAGCCCGTCGACTTTGAGCCAAAACCACCAAAGGTGCCAAACTTTGACTTGCTCTTCTTTCCTTTCACCTTGGCCCCCCCAACATCAACAGAGATGTCGCAACCCTCAGCACTTAAGTGACTTGAGGGGGAAGACACAGCCAGATCTCCCTCGTCACTCGCCACAGAGGAAGACCGATGCCTTGATTTCTTAAAAAGATCCAGTGAGGCTGACTTGCTCTTAGGGGACACACTATGCCCAGATCCTCCCTCTACAGACAACTTGCCACTTACTAACTCCCCATGACTTAAACTCAACTCTTTGGAGCCCTTAACGCCGCCACCGGCTCCCAGTTCTGCGTCCGGCCCCTGAAAGCTAATATCTGCTGCACTACCTCCCTTTGCTTTTGACTTGCCAAAACCGAACCTTGGCATCTTCACATTCACTTTACCACCACTGTTCTTCACGTCTGGGCCGTGCAACTCTAGGCTCGGAGAACTAACTCTACCAATAACCGAAGGAGTCTGCACATCAACCTTCTCACCCCCCACTGCTAACCCTGCTCCTGCCCCTGCTTCTAACCTTGCATCAACATCTACTCCCATCTCTGGTCCATGGTACTTTGGAACACTGATTTTGGGGAATGATACGTGTCCCTCTGGGAAATGTAGTCCACTGAATCCTGAAACATTTGAGTCTACTTCTACTCCTCCTCCGATATCTGTCTTAGGACCTTTAAAACCTCCGGAGAGGCTTGCCTCTCCTTTCAGATTTTGCCCGTTCACATTTACGTCAACATCAGGGACATTTACCTGGGGCCCTTTGATTTTCATCCCTGGAAATTTCATGTTAGACTTAGTTTTGACATCTGGGACTTCCACGTTTACATCTGGGCCCCCAATGTTGGCTTGTAGGCTCCCAGATGACAAGTCACCTTTAACTTTGGAAGATTTTACATCAAATTCCACATCGGGGAAATGAAGTTTTCCAAAGAAGGGTTTCTTTACTTTTGCTCCTTTCAGGTGAAGCTCAGGAGAGTCAACATCTAAATCTACACCTGATGTTTCAAGGTCAATATCGACATCAGGTTTCTTTGCTTTCCCTTTGATTTTGGGCAGTTTGAATTTGCCTTTCTTTCCTTTGACCAGAACATCAACATCAGGGACTTCTAGACTACTGTCAACCTCTGGCAAATGAACATCTAATTTGGGGCTCTTTCCTCCCATATGGATCTTTGGTGCATTGAATTTAGGTTCTTTGATATTTGCATCCCCAAGGTTAATGTCAACCTCAGGTGCTTTCACATCAATCGTTCTGTGAGAAATATTCAGTTCAGGACCTTCAACTTCTGGGGACTTAATACCAAACATGGGACCTTTGAACTTTGGAAACTTGATGTCTGGTTTTTCAAAACTGAAACTGGGACTTCCCATATCAAGGGAACCACCTGAAAACTTTGCATCAGGACCTCTGATGTCGAGATCTGTACGTGAAATGTCAACACTAGGTACCATGATGTCAATATCAGCTTGAGGTAGGTTAAGATCCACATCTGGACCCTCCAGTTTAGGTCCTCTGAATCCAAATGATGGCATCTTCATCTTTGGCATCTTAAATCCTCCTGAACCTTCAACATCTGGACCTTCGATGTCTATTTTGGGTGCTTTGAGGTCTCCTTCGATCTTGGGGACTGACACATCAAAATCTCCCTTTACCTTTGGACCTTTCAGGTTGAAATCCATATCTGGCATTGATATCTTTGGTCCTGACATTGAAGGCATCTTGAATTTTGGCCCTCTGATTTTACCATCATACCCTTCAATGTCAATTTCTGGACCTTCAACATTAATGTCAGCTTTAGGTAAGTTGAGATCGACATCCGGACCCTCCAGGTTAGGTCCTTTGAATCCAAAGGATGGCATTTTCATCTTTGGCATCTTAAATCCTCCTGAACCTTCGATGTCAACATCTGGACCTTTAATGTCTACTTTGGGTGCTTTGAGGTCTCCTGACATATCAACATCTCCCTTCATCTTTGGACCTTTCAGGTTGAAGTCCACATCAGGCATGGAGATCTTTGGTCCTGATATGGAAGGCATCTTGAATTTCGGCCCTTTGATTTTACCATCTGGGCCTTCAATGTCCAGTTCTGGACCTTTGATGTCAACGTTGGGCCCCTTAATATCAATGTCAGCTTTAGGAAGGTTGATATCAACATCTGGCCCCTCCAGTTTGGGTCCTTTGAATCCAAAGGATGGCATCTTCATCTTTGGCATCTTAAATCCTCCTGAACCTTCAATGTCAACATCTGGACCTTCAATATCTACTTTGGGTGCTTTGAGGTCTCCTGACATATCAACATCTCCCTTCATCTTTGGACCTTTCAGGTTGAAGTCCACATCAGGCATGGAGATATTTGGTCCTGACATTGAAGGCATCTTGAATTTCGGCCCTTTGATTTTACCATCTGGGCCTTCAATGTCCAGTTCTGGACCTTTGATATCAACGTTGGGCCCCTTAATATCAATTTCAGCTTTAGGAAGGTTGATATCAACATCTGGCCCCTCCAGTTTGGGTCCTTTGAATCCAAATGATGGCATCTTCATCTTTGGCATCTTAAATCCTCCTGAACCTGCAATGTCAACATCTGGACCTTCAATGTCTACTTTGGGTGCTTTGAGGTCTCCTTCGATCTTGGGGACTGACACATCAAAATCTCCCTTTACCTTTGGACCTTTCAGGTTGAAATCCATATCTGGCATTGATATCTTTGGTCCTGATATGGAAGGCATCTTGAATTTCGGCCCTTTGATTTTACCATCTGGGCCTTCAATGTCCAGTTCTGGACCTTTGATGTCAACGTTGGGCCCCTTAATATCAATGTCAGCTTTAGGAAGGTTGATATCAACATCTGGCCCCTCCAGTTTGGGTCCTTTGAATCCAAATGATGGCATCTTCATCTTTGGCATCTTAAATCCTCCTGAACCTGCAATGTCAACATCTGGACCTTCAATGTCTACTTTGGGTGCTTTGAGGTCTCCTTCGATCTTGGGGACTGACACATCAAAATCTCCCTTTACCTTTGGACCTTTCAGGTTGAAATCCATATCTGGCATTGATATCTTTGGTCCTGACATTGAAGGCATCTTGAATTTTGGCCCTCTGATTTTACCATCATACCCTTCAATGTCAATTTCTGGACCTTCAACATTAATGTCAGCTTTAGGTAAGTTGAGATCGACATCCGGACCCTCCAGGTTAGGTCCTTTGAATCCAAAGGATGGCATTTTCATCTTTGGCATCTTAAATCCTCCTGAACCTTCGATGTCAACATCTGGACCTTTAATGTCTACTTTGGGTGCTTTGAGGTCTCCTGACATATCAACATCTCCCTTCATCTTGGGACCTTTCAGGTTGAAGTCCACATCAGGCATGGAGATCTTTGGTCCTGATATGGAAGGCATCTTGAATTTCGGCCCTTTGATTTTACCATCTGGGCCTTCAATGTCCAGTTCTGGACCTTTGATGTCAACGTTGGGCCCCTTAATATCAATGTCAGCTTTAGGAAGGTTGATATCAACATCTGGCCCCTCCAGTTTGGGTCCTTTGAATCCAAATGATGGCATCTTCATCTTTGGCATCTTAAATCCTCCTGAACCTTCAATGTCAACATCTGGACCTTCAATGTCTACTTTGGGTGCTTTGAGGTCTCCTTCGATCTTGGGGACTGACACATCAAAATCTCCCTTTACCTTTGGACCTTTCAGGTTGAAATCCATATCTGGCATTGATATCTTTGGTCCTGACATTGAAGGCATCTTGAATTTTGGCCCTCTGATTTTACCATCATACCCTTCAATGTCAATTTCTGGACCTTCAACATTAATGTCAGCTTTAGGTAGGTTGAGATCGACATCCGGACCCTCCAGGTTAGGTCCTTTGAATCCAAAGGATGGCATTTTCATCTTTGGCATCTTAAATCCTCCTGAACCTTCAATGTCAACATCTGGACCTGTAATGTCTACTTTGGGTGCTTTGAGGTCTCCTGACATATCAACATCTCCCTTCATCTTTGGACCTTTCAGGTTGAAGTCCATGTCAGGCATGGAGATATTTGGTCCTGATATGGAAGGCATCTTGAATTTCGGCCCTTTGATTTTACCATCTGGGCCTTCAATGTCCAGTTCTGGACCTTTGATGTCAACGTTGGGCCCCTTAATATCAATGTCAGCTTTAGGAAGGTTGATATCAACATCTGGCCCCTCCAGTTTGGGTCCTTTGAATCCAAATGATGGCATCTTCATCTTTGGCATCTTAAATCCTCCTGAACCTTCGATGTCAACATCTGGACCTTTAATGTCTACTTTGGGTGCTTTGAGGTCTCCTTCGATCTTGGGGACTGACACATCAAAATCTCCCGTTACCTTTGGACCTTTCAGGTTGAAATCCATATCTGGCATTGATATCTTTGGTCCTGACATTGAAGGCATCTTGAATTTTGGCCCTCTGATTTTACCATCATACCCTTCAATGTCAATTTCTGGACCTTCAACATTAATGTCAGCTTTAGGTAAGTTGAGATCGACATCCGGACCCTCCAGGTTAGGTCCTTTGAATCCAAAGGATGGCATTTTCATCTTTGGCATCTTAAATCCTCCTGAACCTTCGATGTCAACATCTGGACCTTTAATGTCTACTTTGGGTGCTTTGAGGTCTCCTGACATATCAACATCTCCCTTCATCTTCGAACCTTTCAGGTTGAAGTCCACATCAGGCATGGAGATCTTTGGTCCTGATATGGAAGGCATCTTGAATTTCGGCCCTTTGATTTTACCATCTGGGCCTTCAATGTCCAGTTCTGGACCTTTGATGTCAACGTTGGGCCCCTTAATATCAATGTCAGCTTTAGGAAGGTTGATATCAACATCTGGCCCCTCCAGTTTGGGTCCTTTGAATCCAAATGATGGCATCTTCATCTTTGGCATCTTAAATCCTCCTGAACCTTCAATGTCAACATCTGGACCTTCAATGTCTACTTTGGGTGCTTTGAGGTCTCCTTCGATCTTGGGGACTGACACATCAAAATCTCCCTTTACCTTTGGACCTTTCAGGTTGAAATCCATATCTGGCATTGATATCTTTGGTCCTGACATTGAAGGCATTTTGAATTTTGGCCCTCTGATTTTACCATCATACCCTTCAATGTCAATTTCTGGACCTTCAACATTAATGTCAGCTTTAGGTAAGTTGAGATCGACATCCGGACCCTCCAGGTTAGGTCCTTTGAATCCAAAGGATGGCATTTTCATCTTTGGCATCTTAAATCCTCCTGAACCTTCGATGTCAACATCTGGACCTTTAATGTCTACTTTGGGTGCTTTGAGGTCTCCTGACATATCAACATCTCCCTTCATCTTTGGACCTTTCAGGTTGAAGTCCACATCAGGCATGGAGATATTTGGTCCTGACATTGAAGGCATCTTGAATTTCGGCCCTTTGATTTTACCATCTGGGCCTTCAATGTCCAGTTCTGGACCTTTGATGTCAACGTTGGGCCCCTTAATATCAATGTCAGCTTTAGGAAGGTTGATATCAACATCTGGCCCCTCCAGTTTGGGTCCTTTGAATCCAAATGATGGCATCTTCATCTTTGGCATCTTAAATCCTCCTGAACCTTCGATGTCAACATCTGGACCTTTAATGTCTACTTTGGGTGCTTTGAGGTCTCCTTCGATCTTGGGGACTGACACATCAAAATCTCCCTTTACCTTTGGACCTTTCAGGTTGAAATCCATATCTGGCATTGATATCTTTGGTCCTGACATTGAAGGCATCTTGAATTTTGGCCCTCTGATTTTACCATCATACCCTTCAATGTCAATTTCTGGACCTTCAACATTAATGTCAGCTTTAGGTAAGTTGAGATCGACATCCGGACCCTCCAGGTTAGGTCCTTTGAATCCAAAGGATGGCATTTTCATCTTTGGCATCTTAAATCCTCCTGAACCTTCGATGTCAACATCTGGACCTTTAATGTCTACTTTGGGTGCTTTGAGGTCTCCTGAAATATCAACATCTCCCTTCATCTTTGGACCTTTCAGGTTGAAGTCCATGTCAGGCATGGAGATATTTGGTCCTGATATGGAAGGCATCTTGAATTTCGGCCCTTTGATTTTACCATCTGGGCATTCAATGTCCAGTTCTGGACCTTTGATGTCAACGTTGGGGCCCTTAATATCAATGTCAGCTTTAGGAAGGTTGATATCAACATCTGGCCCCTCCAGTTTGGGTCCTTTGAATCCAAAGGATGGCATCTTCATCTTTGGCATCTTAAATCCTCCTGAACCTTCAATGTCAACATCTGGACCTTCAATATCTACTTTGGGTGCTTTGAGTTCTCCTTCAATCATTGGCACAGACATGTCCACATCTCCCTTCATCTTTGGACCTTTCAGGTCAAAGTCCATATCAGGCATAGAGATCTTTGGTCCTGATATTGATGGCATCTTGAATTTTGGGCCCTTGATTTTGCCATCAGGGCATTCAATGTCAATTTCCGGAACTTTAATGTCAACACTGGGTCCCTTAATGCCGACATCAGATTTAGGTATGTTAATATCTATATCGGGTATCTCTACTTTCGGGCTTCTGAATCCAAATTTTGGCATTTTGAATTTGGATCCTTTGACCTTAGGGCTGGTAGCCCCAACATCAAGCTCAAGGTCTGAAACACTACCTTTCGGTGTTTTGATATTGATATCTGCTTTTGCTAGATTTACATCAACCTCAGGAGACTTGACTTTTGGCCCTCCGAATCCAAACTTTGGCATTTTGAACTTAGACTTCTTTGGTGTAATGTCAGGACTCTCAATTGAGATATCCAATCCCTCAAATTCAGATTTGGGTGTACTGATTTCTCCCTCAACTCCCCCCTTGAACTTTGGACCTTTTATATTGAAATCAATATCAGGCATCGACATTTTGGGGCCAGAAATAGAGGGCATCTTCATCTTTGGCATCTTAAATCCTCCTGAACCTTCAATGTCAACATCTGGCCCTTCAATATCAACTTTGGGTGCTTTCAGGTCACCTTCAATCATTGGCACAGACATGTCCACGTCTCCCTTCATTTTTGGACCTTTCAGATTGAAGTCCACATCAGGCATGGAGATCTTTGGTCCTGACATTGACGGCATCTTGAATTTCGGCCCTTTGATTTTACCATCAGGGCCTTCAATGTCAAGTTCTGGACCTTTAATGTCCACTTTTGGTGCTTTGATGTCTATATCAGCTTTTGGCAGGTTAACATCAACATCTGGACCCTCCAATTTAGGACCTTTGATTCCAAAAGACGGCATCTTCATCTTTGGCATCTTAAATCCTCCTGAACCTTCAATGTCAAGATCTGGCCCCTCTATGTCTACTTTTGGTGCTTTGAGGTCTCCTTCTATCTTGGGCCCTGACACATCGAAATCTCCTTTCATCTTTGGACCTTTCAGATTGAAGTCCACATCGGGCATGGAGATCTTCGGTCCTGAAATTGATGGCATCTTGAATTTTGCTCCTTTGATTTTTCCATCTGGACCTTCAATTTCAAGATCTGGACCTTCAATGTCTACTTTGGGTGCTTTAAGTTCTACTGACATATCAACATCTCCCTTCATTTTGGGACCTTTCAGATTGAAGTCCATATCAGGCATGGAGATTTTTGGTCCTGACATTGACGGCATCTTGAATTTCGGCCCTTTGATTTTACCATCAGGGCCTTCAATGTCAAGTTCTGGACCTTTAATGTCAACTTTGGGCGCTTTGATGTCTATATCAGCTTTTGGCAGGTTAACATCAACATCTGGACCCTCCAATTTAGGACCTTTGAATCCAAAAGACGGCATCTTCATCTTTGGCATCTTAAATCCTCCTGAACCTTCAATGTCAAGATCTGGCCCCTCTATGTCTACTTTGGGTGCTTTGAGGTCTCCTTCTATCTTGGGCCCTGACACGTCGAATTCTCCCTTCATCTTTGGACCTTTTAGGTTGAAATCCACATCAGGCATGGAGATCTTCGGTCCTGAAATTGATGGCATCTTGAATTTTGGTCCTTTGATTTTTCCATCTGGACCTTCAATTTCAAGATCTGGACCTTCAATGCCTACTTTGGGTGCTTTAAGTTCTCCTGACATATCAACATCTCCCTTCATCTTGGGACCTTTCAGATTGAAGTCCACATCAGGCATGGAGATCTTTGGTCCTGACATTGACGGCATCTTGAATTTCGGCCCTTTGATTTTACCATCAGGGCCTTCAATGTCAAGTTCTGGACCTTTAATGTCCACTTTGGGCGCTTTGATGTCTATATCAGCTGTTGGCAGGTTAACATCAACATCTGGACCCTCCAATTTAGGACCTTTGAATCCAAATGATGGCATCTTCATCTTTGGCATCTTAAATCCTCCTGAACCTTCAATGTCAAGATCTGGCCCCTCTATGTCTACTTTGGGTGCTTTGAGGTCTCCTTCTATCTTGGGCCCTGACACGTCGAAATCTCCCTTCATCTTTGGACCTTTAAGGTTGAAATCCACATCAGGCATGGAGATCTTCGGTCCTGAAATTGATGGCATCTTGAATTTTGGCCCTTTGATTTTTCCATCTGGACCTTCAATGTCAAGATCTGGACCTTCAATGTCTACTTTGGGTGCTTTAAGTTCTCCTGACATATCAACATCTCCCTTCATCTTGGGACCTTTCAGATTGAAGTCCACATCAGGCATGGAGATCTTTGGTCCTGACATTGACGGCATCTTGAATTTCGGCCCTTTGATTTTACCATCAGGGCCTTCAATGTCAAGTTCTGGACCTTTAATGTCCACTTTTGGCGCTTTGATGTCTATATCAGCTTTTGGTAGGTTAACATCAACATCTGGACCCTCCAATTTAGGACCTTTGAATCCAAATGATGGCATCTTCATCTTTGGCATCTTAAATCCTCCTGAACCTTCAATGTCAAGATCTGGCCCCTCTATGTCTACTTTGGGTGCTTTGAGGTCTCCTTCTATCTTGGGCCCTGACACGTCGAAATCTCCCTTCATCTTTGGACCTTTTAGGTTGAAATCCACATCAGGCATGGAGATCTTCGGTCCTGAAATTGATGGCATCTTGAATTTTGGCCCTTTGATTTTACCATCAGGGCCTTCAATGTCAAGTTCTGGACCTTTAATGTCCACTTTTGGCGCTTTGATGTCTATATCAGCTTTTGGTAGGTTAACATCAACATCTGGACCCTCCAATTTAGGACCTTTGAATCCAAATGATGGCATCTTCATCTTTGGCATCTTAAATCCTCCTGAACCTTCAATGTCAAGATCTGGCCCCTCTATGTCTACTTTGGGTGCTTTGAGGTCTCCTTCTATCTTGGGCCCTGAAACATCGATATCTCCTTTCATCTTTGGACCTTTCAGATTGAAGTCCACATCGGGCATGGAGATCTTCGGTCCTGAAATTGTTGGCATCTTGAATTTTGGCCCTTTGATTTTTCCATCTGGACCTTCAATTTCAAGATCTGGACCTTCAATGTCTACTTTGGGTGCTTTAAGTTCTCCTGACATATCAACATCTCCCTTCATCTTGGGACCTTTCAGATTGAAGTCCACATCAGGCATGGAGATCTTTGGTCCTGACATTGACGGCATCTTGAATTTCGGCCCTTTGATTTTACCATCAGGGCCTTCAATGTCAAGTTCTGGACCTTTAATGTCCACTTTGGGTGCTTTGATGTCTATATCAGCTTTTGGTAGGTTAACATCAACATCTGGACCCTCCAATTTAGGACCTTTGAATCCAAATGATGGCATCTTCATCTTTGGCATCTTAAATCCTCCTGAACCTTCAATGTCAACATCTGGACCTTCAATGTCTACTTTGGGTGCTTTGAGGTCTCCTTCTATCTTGGGCCCAGAAACATCGAAATCTCCTTTCATCTTGGGACCTTTCAGATTGAAGTCCATATCAGGCATGGAGATCTTCGGTCCTGATATTGACGGCATCTTGAATTTTGGCCCTTTGATTTTTCCATCTGGACCTTCAATGTTAAGATCTGGACCTTCAATGTCTACTTTGGGTGCTTTAAGTTCTCCTGACATATCAACATCTCCCTTCATCTTGGGACCTTTCAGATTGAAGTCCACATCAGGCATGGAGATCTTTGGTCCTGACATTGACGGCATCTTGAATTTCGGCCCTTTGATTTTACCATCAGGGCCTTCAATGTCCAGTTCTGGACCTTTGATGTCCACTTTTGGCGCTTTGATGTCTATATCAGCTTTTGGTAGGTTAACATCAACATCTGGACCCTCCAATTTAGGACCTTTAAATCCGAAAGACGGCATCTTCATCTTTGGCATCTTAAATCCTCCTGAACCTTCAATGTCAAGTTCTGGACCTTTAATGTCCACTTTGGGCGATTTGATGTCTATATCAGCTGTTGGCAGGTTAACATCAACATCTGCACCCTCCAATTTAGGACCTTTGAATCCAAATGATGGCATCTTCATCTTTGGCATCTTAAATCCTCCTGAACCTTCAATGTCAAGATCTGGCCCCTCTATGTCTACTTTGGGTGCTTTGAGGTCTCCTTCTATCTTGGGCCCTGACACGTCGAAATCTCCCTTCATCTTTGGACCTTTTAGGTTGAAATCCACATCAGGCATGGAGATCTTCGGTCCTGAAATTGATGGCATCTTGAATTTTGGCCCTTTGATTTTTCCATCTGGACCTTCAATGTCAAGATCTGGACCTTCAATGTCTACTTTGGGTGCTTTAAGTTCTCCTGACATATCAACATCTCCCTTCATCTTGGGACCTTTCAGATTGAAGTCCACATCAGGCATGGAGATCTTTGGTCCTGACATTGACGGCATCTTGAATTTCGGCCCTTTGATTTTACCATCAGGGCCTTCAATGTTCAGTTCTGGACCTTTGATGTCCACTTTTGGCGCTTTGATGTCTATATCAGCTTTTGGTAGGTTAACATCAACATCTGGACCCTCCAATTTAGGACCTTTAAATCCGAAAGACGGCATCTTCATCTTTGGCATCTTAAATCCTCCTGAACCTTCGATGTCAAGTTCTGGACCTTTAATGTCCACTTTGGGCGATTTGATGTCTATATCAGCTGTTGGCAGGTTAACATCAACATCTGCACCCTCCAATTTAGGACCTTTGAATCCAAATGATGGCATCTTCATCTTTGGCATCTTAAATCCTCCTGAACCTTCAATGTCAACATCTGGACCTTCAATGTCTACTTTGGGTGCTTTGAGGTCTCCTTCTATCTTGGGCCCTGACACATCAAAATCTCCTTTCATCTTTGGACCTTTCAGATTGAAGTCCACATCGGGCATGGAGATCTTCGGTCCTGAAATTGATGGCATCTTGAATTTTGACCCTTTGATTTTTCCATCTGGACCTTCAATTTCAAGATCTGTACCTTCAATGTCTACTTTGGGTGCTTTAAGTTCTCCTGACATATCAACATCTCCCTTCATCTTGGGACCTTTCAGATTGAAGTCCACATCAGGCATGGAGATCTTTGGTCCTGACATTGACGGCATCTTGAATTTCGGCCCTTTGATTTTACCATCAGGGCCTTCAATGTCAAGTTCTGGTCCTTTAATGTCCACTTTTGGCGCTTTGATGTCTATATCAGCTTTTGGTAGGTTAACATCAACATCTGGACCCTCCAATTTAGGACCTTTGAATCCAAATGATGGCATCTTCATCTTTGGCATCTTAAATCCTCCTGAACCTTCAATGTCAACATCTGGACCTTCAATGTCTACTTTGGGTGCTTTGAGGTCTCCTTCTATCTTGGGCCCTGACACATCGAAATCTCCTTTCATCTTTGGACCTTTCAGATTGAAGTCCACATCGGGCATGGAGATCTTCGGTCCTGAAATTGATGGCATCTTGAATTTTGGTCCTTTGATTTTTCCATCTGGACCTTCAATTTCAAGATCTGGACCTTCAATGTCTACTTTGGGTGCTTTAAGTTCTCCTGACATATCAACATCTCCCTTCATCTTGGGACCTTTCAGATTGAAGTCCATATCAGGCATGGAGATCTTCGGTCCTGATATTGACGGCATCTTGAATTTTGGCCCTTTGATTTTTCCATCTGGACCTTCAATGTTAAGATCTGGACCTTCAATGTCTACTTTGGGTGCTTTAAGTTCTCCTGACATATCAACATCTCCCTTCATCTTGGGACCTTTCAGATTGAAGTCCACATCAGGCATGGAGATCTTTGGTCCTGACATTGACGGCATCTTGAATTTCGGCCCTTTGATTTTACCATCAGGGCCTTCAATGTCCAGTTCTGGACCTTTGATGTCCACTTTTGGCGCTTTGATGTCTATATCAGCTTTTGGTAGGTTAACATCAACATCTGGACCCTCCAATTTAGGACCTTTAAATCCGAAAGACGGCATCTTCATCTTTGGCATCTTAAATCCTCCTGAACCTTCAATGTCAAGTTCTGGACCTTTAATGTCCACTTTGGGCGATTTGATGTCTATATCAGCTGTTGGCAGGTTAACATCAACATCTGCACCCTCCAATTTAGGACCTTTGAATCCAAATGATGGCATCTTCATCTTTGGCATCTTAAATCCTCCTGAACCTTCAATGTCAAGATCTGGCCCCTCTATGTCTACTTTGGGTGCTTTGAGGTCTCCTTCTATCTTGGGCCCTGACACGTCGAAATCTCCCTTCATCTTTGGACCTTTTAGGTTGAAATCCACATCAGGCATGGAGATCTTCGGTCCTGAAATTGATGGCATCTTGAATTTTGGCCCTTTGATTTTTCCATCTGGACCTTCAATGTCAAGATCTGGACCTTCAATGTCTACTTTGGGTGCTTTAAGTTCTCCTGACATATCAACATCTCCCTTCATCTTGGGACCTTTCAGATTGAAGTCCACATCAGGCATGGAGATCTTTGGTCCTGACATTGACGGCATCTTGAATTTCGGCCCTTTGATTTTACCATCAGGGCCTTCAATGTTCAGTTCTGGACCTTTGATGTCCACTTTTGGCGCTTTGATGTCTATATCAGCTTTTGGTAGGTTAACATCAACATCTGGACCCTCCAATTTAGGACCTTTAAATCCGAAAGACGGCATCTTCATCTTTGGCATCTTAAATCCTCCTGAACCTTCGATGTCAAGTTCTGGACCTTTAATGTCCACTTTGGGCGATTTGATGTCTATATCAGCTGTTGGCAGGTTAACATCAACATCTGCACCCTCCAATTTAGGACCTTTGAATCCAAATGATGGCATCTTCATCTTTGGCATCTTAAATCCTCCTGAACCTTCAATGTCAACATCTGGACCTTCAATGTCTACTTTGGGTGCTTTGAGGTCTCCTTCTATCTTGGGCCCTGACACATCAAAATCTCCTTTCATCTTTGGACCTTTCAGATTGAAGTCCACATCGGGCATGGAGATCTTCGGTCCTGAAATTGATGGCATCTTGAATTTTGACCCTTTGATTTTTCCATCTGGACCTTCAATTTCAAGATCTGTACCTTCAATGTCTACTTTGGGTGCTTTAAGTTCTCCTGACATATCAACATCTCCCTTCATCTTGGGACCTTTCAGATTGAAGTCCACATCAGGCATGGAGATCTTTGGTCCTGACATTGACGGCATCTTGAATTTCGGCCCTTTGATTTTACCATCAGGGCCTTCAATGTCAAGTTCTGGTCCTTTAATGTCCACTTTTGGCGCTTTGATGTCTATATCAGCTTTTGGTAGGTTAACATCAACATCTGGACCCTCCAATTTAGGACCTTTGAATCCAAATGATGGCATCTTCATCTTTGGCATCTTAAATCCTCCTGAACCTTCAATGTCAACATCTGGACCTTCAATGTCTACTTTGGGTGCTTTGAGGTCTCCTTCTATCTTGGGCCCTGACACATCGAAATCTCCTTTCATCTTTGGACCTTTCAGATTGAAGTCCACATCGGGCATGGAGATCTTCGGTCCTGAAATTGATGGCATCTTGAATTTTGGTCCTTTGATTTTTCCATCTGGACCTTCAATTTCAAGATCTGGACCTTCAATGTCTACTTTGGGTGCTTTAAGTTCTCCTGACATATCAACATCTCCCTTCATCTTGGGACCTTTCAGATTGAAGTCCATATCAGGCATGGAGATCTTCGGTCCTGATATTGACGGCATCTTGAATTTTGGCCCTTTGATTTTTCCATCTGGACCTTCAATGTTAAGATCTGGACCTTCAATGTCTACTTTGGGTGCTTTAAGTTCTCCTGACATATCAACATCTCCCTTCATCTTGGGACCTTTCAGATTGAAGTCCACATCAGGCATGGAGATCTTTGGTCCTGACATTGACGGCATCTTGAATTTCGGCCCTTTGATTTTACCATCAGGGCCTTCAATGTCCAGTTCTGGACCTTTGATGTCCACTTTTGGCGCTTTGATGTCTATATCAGCTTTTGGTAGGTTAACATCAACATCTGGACCCTCCAATTTAGGACCTTTAAATCCGAAAGACGGCATCTTCATCTTTGGCATCTTAAATCCTCCTGAACCTTCAATGTCAAGTTCTGGACCTTTAATGTCCACTTTGGGCGATTTGATGTCTATATCAGCTGTTGGCAGGTTAACATCAACATCTGCACCCTCCAATTTAGGACCTTTGAATCCAAATGATGGCATCTTCATCTTTGGCATCTTAAATCCTCCTGAACCTTCAATGTCAAGATCTGGCCCCTCTATGTCTACTTTGGGTGCTTTGAGGTCTCCTTCTATCTTGGGCCCTGACACGTCGAAATCTCCCTTCATCTTTGGACCTTTTAGGTTGAAATCCACATCAGGCATGGAGATCTTCGGTCCTGAAATTGATGGCATCTTGAATTTTGGCCCTTTGATTTTTCCATCTGGACCTTCAATGTCAAGATCTGGACCTTCAATGTCTACTTTGGGTGCTTTAAGTTCTCCTGACATATCAACATCTCCCTTCATCTTGGGACCTTTCAGATTGAAGTCCACATCAGGCATGGAGATCTTTGGTCCTGACATTGACGGCATCTTGAATTTCGGCCCTTTGATTTTACCATCAGGGCCTTCAATGTTCAGTTCTGGACCTTTGATGTCCACTTTTGGCGCTTTGATGTCTATATCAGCTTTTGGTAGGTTAACATCAACATCTGGACCCTCCAATTTAGGACCTTTAAATCCGAAAGACGGCATCTTCATCTTTGGCATCTTAAATCCTCCTGAACCTTCAATGTCAAGTTCTGGACCTTTAATGTCCACTTTGGGCGATTTGATGTCTATATCAGCTGTTGGCAGGTTAACATCAACATCTGCACCCTCCAATTTAGGACCTTTGAATCCAAATGATGGCATCTTCATCTTTGGCATCTTAAATCCTCCTGAACCTTCAATGTCAACATCTGGACCTTCAATGTCTACTTTGGGTGCTTTGAGGTCTCCTTCTATCTTGGGCCCTGACACATCGAAATCTCCTTTCATCTTTGGACCTTTCAGATTGAAGTCCACATCGGGCATGGAGATCTTCGGTCCTGAAATTGATGGCATCTTGAATTTTGGCCCTTTGATTTTTCCATCTGGACCTTCAATTTCAAGATCTGGACCTTCAATGTCTACTTTGGGTGCTTTAAGTTCTCCTGACATATCAACATCTCCCTTCATCTTGGGACCTTTCAGATTGAAGTCCATATCAGGCATGGAGATCTTCGGTCCTGATATTGACGGCATCTTGAATTTTGTCCCTTTGATTTTTCCATCTGGACCTTCAATTTCAAGATCTGGACCTTCAATGTCTACTTTGGGTGCTTTAAGTTCTCCTGACATATCAACATCTCCCTTCATCTTGGGACCTTTCAGATTGAAGTCCACATCAGGCATGGAGATCTTTGGTCCTGACATTGACGGCATCTTGAATTTCGGCCCTTTGATTTTACCATCAGGGCCTTCAATGTCAAGTTCTGGTCCTTTAATGTCCACTTTTGGCGCTTTGATGTCTATATCAGCTTTTGGTAGGTTAACATCAACATCTGGACCCTCCAATTTAGGACCTTTGAATCCAAATGATGGCATCTTCATCTTTGGCATCTTAAATCCTCCTGAACCTTCAATGTCAACATCTGGACCTTCAATGTCTACTTTGGGTGCTTTGAGGTCTCCTTCTATCTTGGGCCCTGACACATCGAAATCTCCTTTCATCTTTGGACCTTTCAGATTGAAGTCCACATCGGGCATGGAGATCTTCGGTCCTGAAATTGATGGCATCTTGAATTTTGTCCCTTTGATTTTTCCATCTGGACCTTCAATTTCAAGATCTGGACCTTCAATGTCTACTTTGGGTGCTTTAAGTTCTCCTGACATATCAACATCTCCCTTCATCTTGGGACCTTTCAGATTGAAGTCCATATCAGGCATGGAGATCTTCGGTCCTGATATTGACGGCATCTTGAATTTTGTCCCTTTGATTTTTCCATCTGGACCTTCAATTTCAAGATCTGGACCTTCAATGTCTACTTTGGGTGCTTTAAGTTCTCCTGACATATCAACATCTCCCTTCATCTTGGGACCTTTCAGATTGAAGTCCATATCAGGCATGGAGATCTTCGGTCCTGATATTGACGGCATCTTGAATTTTGGCCCTTTGATTTTTCCATCTGGACCTTCAATGTTAAGATCTGGACCTTCAATGTCTACTTTGGGTGCTTTAAGTTCTCCTGACATTTCAACATCTCCCTTCATCTTGGGACCTTTCAGATTGAAGTCCACATCAGGCATGGAGATCTTTGGTCCTGACATTGACGGCATCTTGAATTTCGGCCCTTTGATTTTACCATCAGGGCCTTCAATGTCCAGTTCTGGACCTTTGATGTCCACTTTTGGCGCTTTGATGTCTATATCAGCTTTTGGTAGGTTAACATCAACATCTGGACCCTCCAATTTAGGACCTTTAAATCCGAAAGACGGCATCTTCATCTTTGGCATCTTAAATCCTCCTGAACCTTCAATGTCAAGTTCTGGACCTTTAATGTCCACTTTGGGCGATTTGATGTCTATATCAGCTGTTGGCAGGTTAACATCAACATCTGCACCCTCCAATTTAGGACCTTTGAATCCAAATGATGGCATCTTCATCTTTGGCATCTTAAATCCTCCTGAACCTTCAATGTCAAGATCTGGCCCCTCTATGTCTACTTTTGGTGCTTTGAGGTCTCCTTCTATCTTGGGCCCTGACACGTCAAAATCTCCCTTCATCTTTGGACCTTTAAGGTTGAAATCCACATCAGGCATGGAGATCTTCGGTCCTGAAATTGATGGCATCTTGAATTTTGGCCCTTTGATTTTTCCATCTGGACCTTCAATGTCAAGATCTGGACCTTCAATGTCTACTTTGGGTGCTTTAAGTTCTCCTGACATATCAACATCTCCCTTCATCTTGGGACCTTTCAGATTGAAGTCCACATCAGGCATGGAGATCTTTGGTCCTGACATTGACGGCATCTTGAATTTCGGCCCTTTGATTTTACCATCAGGGCCTTCAATGTCAAGTTCTGGACCTTTAATGTCCACTTTGGGCGATTTGATGTCTATATCAGCTGTTGGCAGTTTAACATCAACATCTGCACCCTCCAATTTAGGACCTTTGAATCCAAATGATGGCATCTTCATCTTTGGCATCTTAAATCCTCCTGAACCTTCAATGTCAAGATCTGGCCCCTCTATGTCTACTTTGGGTGCTTTGAGGTCTCCTTCTATCTTGGGCCCTGACACGTCGAAATCTCCCTTCATCTTTGGACCTTTTAGGTTGAAATCCACATCAGGCATGGAGATCTTCGGTCCTGAAATTGATGGCATCTTGAATTTTGGCCCTTTGATTTTTCCATCTGGACCTTCAATGTCAAGATCTGGACCTTCAATGTCTACTTTGGGTGCTTTAAGTTCTCCTGACATATCAACATCTCCCTTCATCTTGGGACCTTTCAGATTGAAGTCCACATCAGGCATGGAGATCTTTGGTCCTGACATTGACGGCATCTTGAATTTCGGCCCTTTGATTTTACCATCAGGGCCTTCAATGTCCAGTTCTGGACCTTTGATGTCCACTTTTGGCGCTTTGATGTCTATATCAGCTGTTGGCAGGTTAACATCAACATCTGCACCCTCCAATTTAGGACCTTTTAATCCAAATGATGGCATCTTCATCTTTGGCATCTTAAATCCTCCTGAACCTTCAATGTCAACATCTGGACCTTCAATGTCTACTTTGGGCGCTGTTGTATCTCCTTTTATCTTTGGCACTGACACATTCACATCACCCTTCATCTTTGGCCCTTTAAGATTGATGTCCATGTCAGGCATTGAGATCTTTGGTCCTGATATGGAAGGAATCTTGAATTGTGGGCCCTTGATTTTTCCATCAGGGCCTTCAATGTCCAGTTCTGGACCTTTGATGTCAACGTTGGGTCCCTTTATTTCAATGTCACCTTTAGGTAGTT
This sequence comes from Oncorhynchus clarkii lewisi, assembly GCF_045791955.1. Taxonomy (NCBI): domain Eukaryota; kingdom Metazoa; phylum Chordata; class Actinopteri; order Salmoniformes; family Salmonidae; genus Oncorhynchus; species Oncorhynchus clarkii. Next base: position 5,585,981 of record NC_092177.1, on the reverse strand, counting down.
TGACATCCACATCTGGACCCTCCAATTCAGGACAATTGATTCCAAAAGACGGCATCTTCATCTTTGGCATCTTAAATCCTCCTGAACCTTCAATGTCCAGTTCTGGACCTTTAATGTCCACTTTGGGCGCTTTGATGTCTATATCAGCTGTTGGCAGGTTAACATCAACATCTGGACCCTCCAGTTTGGGACCTTTGAATCCAAATGATGGCATCTTCATCTTTGGCATCTTAAATCCTCCTGAACCTTCAATGTCAAGATCTGGCCCCTCTATGTCTACTTTGGGTGCTTTGAGGTCTCCTTCTAACTTGGGCCCTGACACGTCGAAATCTCCCTTCATCTTTGAACCTTTTAGGTTGAAATCCACATCAGGCATAGAGATCTTTGGTCCTGATATTGATGGCATCTTGAATTTTGGCCCTTTGATTTTTCCATCTGGACCTTCAATGTCAAGATCTGGACCTTCAATGTCTACTTTGGGTGCTTTAAGTTCTCCTGACATATCAACATCTCCCTTCATCTTGGGACCTTTCAGATTGAAGTCCACATCAGGCATGGAGATCTTTGGTCCTGACATTGACGGCATCTTGAATTTCGACCCTTTGATTTTACCATCAGGGCCTTCAATGTCAATTTCTGGACCTTTAATGTCCACTTTTGGCGCTTTGATGTCTATATCAGCTTTTGGTAGGTTAACATCAACATCTGGACCCTCCAGTTTAGGACCTTTGATTCCAAAAGACGGCATCTTCATCTTTGGCATCTTAACTACTCCTGAACCTTCAATGTCAAGTTCTGGACCTTTAATGTCTACTTTGGGTGATTTGAGGTCTCCTTCTATCTTGGGCCCTGACACATCAAAATCTCCTTTCATCTTTGGACCTTTCAGGTTGAAGTCCACATCGGGCATTGAGATGTTTGGTCCGGATGTTGTCGGCATCTTGAATTTTGACCCTTTGATTTTACCATCTGGACCTTCAATGTCCAGTTCTGGACCTTTAATTTCTACTTTGGGAGGCTTGATGTCAATGTCGGTTTTTGGTAGGTTGACATCCACATAAGGACCCTCACGTCCCGCTTCTTTGATTCCAAATGATGGTATCTTTACTTTGGGTATCTTGAAACCTCCTTCTGGATCATGAACATCAACACTTGAAACTTTAATGTCTACTTTAGGTGCTTTGATATCAATACCACCTATCTTTTTTCCTTCTTTAACATTCATCGATGGGGCTGATACATCTACATCTACCCCGGGAACCGAAACATCTACACTACCCTTCACCTTCGGTAGTTTAACATCTCCATCGCTTTCTGTACCTGCAATGTTCAGTCCAAATGATGGCATTTTGAAGCCACCTTTGAGTTTGCTTTCATTTTCAATGGTTGTTCCTTTTACCGATGGTCCTTTTACAGACGTTTTCACTGAGCCAGACTGCTTTATGCCTGGGTTATTGATGTCAAGTGTTTGCGCTCTTATGTCTGTTGATATCTTGCCTCCATTCAACCCTGCATCAATGCCTGGCATGCTGGGTAAGGAAACCCCACCCTGGTTGCCTCCGGAGTGACCTACGCTCCCAGACCCTCTCACCTGTTGATCACTAATAGTTATTCCAGGTACTGAACCTCCGACCCTACCCTGCCAGTCTGCACTGCCTCTACCAGGCAAATGAACGTCTACTCCTCTCACCTCCCCTTTACCCATTGTTATGGAGCTGGAGGAAATATTTGTTGTTGGTGCCGTGACATTGACTGATCCTGCCTGGTAGTCAGCTGAGTCACCTGAAACCTGAAAGCCCCCCTGCTCCCCCTGCTGACCCCCTCTATAGAGGCCGAACTCCCGCTGACCCTTCACCCCCGACATTCCAAAGCTAGGTCCTTTGAATCTGATCCCTGCTGCTCCACCATCTCCGCCCTCTATCTCCCTCGTTACAGTGGTGGTCTTCACCCCTCCAGTGCTCCAGTGCTTCTCAGAAGAGCTAGTTACATGCGGCCCAGTGAAGGAAACACCATCACCTCCTAGTTCAAAATCACCCCCCTCCAATCCACCTCCTACACCTGAAGAGCTTCCGTGTAAAACTCGGATTTGAGACGAGCTGCCCCCTCCTGACTGCTCGTACCGTTGCCCTTTGAACTCTGGCCCGGTGAGCTCAAGCTGCTCGTCCACGCCCCCTGGCATGTCCACAGAGTAGGTAGTGATGCGACGGGTGACGGTGGTGATCGTGCTGCCGTCGGTGCTGGTGCTGCTGTGGCGTTCCGTATGGATGTCCACGCCCTCAGCCAGATCCTCAGACTTCAGTCGGGGCTTAATCTTCTTGGAATATATTCTCTTGTAATCTTCATCCTCCCCACTCTGTTCTCGTCAAAAGAAGGTGAAATCAGTAATCGCAGTAAATAAATAATAATAAATGAATAATAATGATAATAATAATAATAATAAATGTATTACATTAGGTAATAATACTATCGTTGAAAATATACAGTATGAACATTCGATATGGAAGTGAGTATATTTAAGAAGATATGTGTATAGTTTGTTTTCAAGAAGTCTGTGTTCACTAGAGTTGGGGTTCAATTCAATTTCAATTCCAGTGAATTCCGAAAGTAATTCTAATTACAATTCTAAATGTTCCTCGTTACAAAACCATTGAAGATAATTGGAATTCCAGTGTGCTTCCTGAATTGACTGGAAGTGAAATAGAATTGACCCCAATCCTGGTGTTCACATAAAAGCTACTGAAAAGATTATTAAAATCCTGTAAAAGTCCAATCTTTGCCGCACCATCACACAAGTAAATACACTTAACTTTGCTTGCACAGTAAACATAGCTACATACCAGGATACTGCCTTGGCTGGAGCCTCCAAACCTTCCCTTCCCTTCATACGTCAGAGTGCCCATTGGGGATCGGCTGGGTGACAGAGTGCCCATGGGGGAGCGGCATGGTGACTTGTCCTTGTTCTGTAGTTTCAGTCCAACCTTGTGTTTGTTTAAGGTCTTGAGGAGCTCCGCTGTCTCCTCGGAGCTCATGTTGTCAAAATAGATGGTGGCACCCACAATTTGATCACCTTTAGGGGAAGGACACAAGAGAGCATTGATACCATGTTAAAATCCGTAGAGCACCTCCCTGGTAGATCAAACAAATCTTACTGTATATCAACTTGCATCAATTATAAGATATCAGGAGCTTAAGTAACTGTATAAATTAATTAAGTTCATGAATACCTTACAGAAGAGCAATGCTAACTCCGTTACATACCCTCGTGTACTCTTCCAGTGCGTCCAGCAGGCGACTCCATTTTCACCTCTTTGACATAGATCTCTCCTTCACCTGACTGCTCAAGGGTCATTCCCTGTTTCTCTGGACCCGACCAGTCAGAGAAGAGCACCTCCCTGGTTTCCTCCTCTTCAGCCATCCTTTAATAACGATATATGTTCAATAGGGCTTTTTCAATACAAGAAGAATCTCAAAGATGCTTTGAAGAACAACAACATTAAGTTAGTTCATGGGCTGGACTTTAGAGAAGGTAGGGGAGAAAGAAGGAGAGGGGGAGAGAGAAGGCAGGGAGAGAGAGGGGGGAGAAGGTGGGGGAGAGAGAGGGGGAGAGGGGGAGAGAGAGAGATAGAGGGGGGAGAGAGAAGGGGGGAGAGAGAGGGGGAGAGATAAGGGGGGAGAAGGTGGGGGAGAGAGAAGGCAGGGAGAGAGAAGGGGGGAGAAGGTGGGGGAGAGAGAGGGAGAGGGGGAGAGAGAAGGCAGGGAGAGAGAGAGAGGGGGAGAGAGAAGGTGGGGGAGAGAGAGGGGGAGAGAGAGGGGGGAGAAGGGGAGAGAGGGTGAGAGAAGGTGGGGGAGAGAGAGGGGGAGAGATAAGGCGGGGAGAGAGAGAGGGGGAGAAGGGAGATAGAAGGGGGAGAGAGAGAGAAGGCATGGAGAGAGAGAGAGAGAGAGAGGGGGGGGGGGGAGAAGGGGAGAGGGGGAGAGAGAAGGGGGAAGAGAGAGAGAGAGAGAGAGAGAGAGAGAGAAAACAAATCACATGAAATAGAAAATAAAATGCAAACAAAGACTATAGTATTTCTTAAGGTGATTTCTAAGTAGGTGAAATACCTTTGTTTTTCCTTGTCCTTTGCCTATGCTCTGGTGTGGTTTGTTTCTGCCTTGGTTTTACTGAAAAACAAAACATGAGATAACATCAGTACTGTTGATTCATGAACAAGCTACAGCAAACCATTCTGTAAAAAGAAAACCCTGTTAAAATGTGTACAAAATGTAAGGCACCTGACATATTTGCATGTGTATCTGCTTTTATGAAAGCCATGTTTTACCTCACCGCATGGTTACAACAAGTTCTTGTTATAATGCAATGGCCAAGATGTATGAAATGGCCATTAGATGGCGCTAAAACTCTGGGTAGGTGAGTAGTACTGCCTTGTCTTATTTAACCATCAAATTCTCAGTTCCCTCTGTTTCTCTCCTGTGCTGTGTTTTTGTGGAAATTTGGTTGGAGTTGGACTGAGACCACACCCTTACCCTGAGGAAAGCTGCCTGATCCTGAAGCTTACACTCCAATGTCAATACTGAGAACAATGATGGCTGTAGCTTCCATTCTTTAGACACACACACACACACACACACACACACACACACACACACACACACACACACACACACACACACACACACACACACACACACACACACACACACACACACACACACGTACAAGCTTGTATAAATAAAACACACACACAAGCACACATACATAAACCAAACCTCTTGTTTTGTACACACGGCATCAGGCCCTATAGAAATAGCTCAGTCAAGGTAAGACCAAACTGTCATTTCCCGTGTTTTTATATAGCGCCCCTGATGTGACTCCTGACAGACTTATTTTCTGTCAACGATTTGTTGTGAAATTGACCTGCTCAATTTGTAACTATCGTCACTTTGCTGGGCATGTTCAAGATGTGTTCCAAGGTTGTGAAAGCCTACAAATATTATGTCTGAACTGAGAAGTACATTTAGTAGATTAGTGGATCCTACCCTTTTGATTTCACAGGTTTATCAAGGCAAGTTTTTAGGAAATGAACTGCGACTGCTAAACCCTGTGACGCAACAGACAACATGTTCATGTGTGTAGGAGCTGACGAGGTACAAATCTGTCATTCTGCCCCTGAACAGGCAGTTAACCCACTGTTCCTAGAACGTCATTGAAAATAAGAATTTGTTCTTAACTGACTTGCCTAGTTAAAAAAAAGGTTAAAAAAAAAAAATATGCAGCCTGGTCTCAATTGACTAGACGTAACATAGTAAAAGTAAATCCGGGACACTCGAATGAGTACGTTACGGTCGGTATGGTATGGTTACGTAAAGATAGAAGGTTACTTAAGGCAACGATATAAAGGAAGCTGGTTGGTCAGGGTGGATGGGTAGGCGTAGAACGCAAAAAACATCTAGCGACCCATAAGGTTGCGTGCTCAAAATCTCATCACAGACAAATTTTGCATTTTAGCTAATTAGCGACTTTGCAACAACTATTTTGCATTTTAGCTCAACCTTCCCCTAACCCTAAACTTAACTTGAACCCTAACCCCTAGATCTAACGTTAGCCAACTAGCTAACGGTAGACACAATGTTTTGCAAATTTGTAACATATTGTACAATTTGTAATTCGTAACATATTGTACGGTATGCAATTCATAACATACTGTATCATACGAATTATAATTTACTTACAGTACAATAATAACGAAAATGCTCTTGAGACCACGTTGAGATATAATGCACTTTGACAGGGAGGACAATCAAAAACATACGTGGCTTTGTTACTCATCACTTGCACCCTATAACGCTCTCCCCTTTCTCACAATGGAACTGTACCATTTGAAAAGTCAAATATACAGTAGACCTATGTAACGGATGTGAAATAGCTAGCTAGTTAGCGGTTGGTGCTGATGTAACGGATGTGAAATAGCTAGCTAGTTAGCGGTTGGTGCTGATGTAACGGATGTGAAATAGCTAGCTAGTTAGCGGTTGGTGCTGATGTAACGGATGTGAAATAGCTAGCTAGTTAGCGGTTGGTGCTGATGTAACGGATGTGAAATAGCTAGCTAGTTAGCGGTTGGTGCTGATGTAACGGATGTGAAACGGCTAGCTTAGTTAGCGGTGGTGCTGATGTAACGGATGTGAAACGGCTAGCTAGTTAGCGGTGGTGCTGATGTAACGGATGTGAAACGGCTAGCTAGTTAGCGGTGGTGCTGATGTAACGGATGTGAAACGGCTAGCTTAGTTAGCGGTTGGTGCTGGTGTAACGGATGTGAAACGGCTAGCTTAGTTAGCGGTGGTGCTGATGTAACGGATGTTAAACGGCTAGCTTAGTTAGCGGTGGTGCTGATGTAACGGATGTGAAACGGCTAGCTTAGTTAGCGGTGGTGCTGATGTAACGGATGTGAAACGGCTAGCTAGTTAGCGGTGGTGCTGATGTAACGGATGTGACACGGCTAGCTAGTTAGCGGTGGTGCTGATGTAACGGATGTGAAACGGCTAGCTAGTTAGCGGTTGGTGCTGATGTAACGGATGTGACACGGCTAGCTAGTTAGCGGTTGGTGCTGATGTAACGGATGTGACACGGCTAGCTAGTTAGCGGTTGGTGCTGATGTAACGGATGTGAAACGGCTAGCTAGTTAGCGGTTGGTGCTGATGTAACGGATGTGAAACGGCTAGCTAGTTAGCGGTTGGTGCGCGCTAAATAGCGTTTCAATCGGTGACGTCACTTGCTCTGAGACCTTGGAGTAGTGGTTCCCCTTTGCTCTGCAAGGGCCGCGGCTTTCGTGGAACGATGGGTAACGATGCTTCGAGGGTGACTGTTGTTAGATGTGTGCAGAGGGTCCCTGGATCGCGCCCGGGGTATGGGCGAGGGGACAGTCTAAAGTTATACTGTTACACCTACAAATACAATTTGACAATATTCATAGCCATGGAATTAATGTACTACACATCACATAAACAAAACAGAATGCTGCAAAATACAACACAGCATGAAAGTGATTTGTTTACATCATTTTACTTGCCAGGGTGAATGCCTGTCCCGTCCAACACACACACACATTGGGGACAGATAACCCGTTGTTTCGTTAATGTCAACTCCTCCAACATCCCACCCCTTTGTAATTACATAATTATGCGTCTGTGCTGTATCAACCTCCACCTACAGCAGACAGCGAAGGCCTATGTTACACCACTGCATTAGATTCTTGACAGACAATTATGTCCGTTTTTTCAAAGAGGACACCCTAATTCATCAAGAGGACTGTGTTGTTTGCGTCACCAAATCACACCCTATTCCATACATAGTGCACTACTTTGGGCCAAGGTCCGGGGTGCCATTTGGGACACAAGCCTGTGAAGAAGAACTATCCAGTGTTCAGCGTTGAATGTTCATTCCTGACCTTTATGGAAAGAACTTTCCGATGAATGCTGTACTGTGAGTCAACTTAATCACAGGCGACATTGAACGATCGTGCATTGCACATGAACATGAACATACGGACTTGTATGTTATACAGTGTGGCTGTATCCATTCGGGGTCCAATGGACTCAGGAGAGATACGTTCACCTAACTTAATTGAATCGAGGCAAATCGGTTTCCTTACTATTTTAAGTTTAGCCAACTCACATTACATTATATAAAAGAGTTATGTGGCTGTATCCATTTGGCCCAATCAATCTATAGAACAGGGTTCCCCAACTGGTGATGCATTTGGTCCAATCAACCTATACAGTAGGATTCAGCAGGGTGGTTGTATTTGGTCCAATCAACCCATACAGTAGGATTCAGCAGGGTGGTTGTATTTGGTCCAATCAACCCATACAGTAGGATTCAACAGGGTGGTTGTATTTGGTCCAATCAACCCATACAGTAGGATTCAGCAGGGTGGTTGTATTTGGTCAAATCAACCCATACAGTAGGATTCAACAGGGTGGTTGTATTTGGTCCAATCAACCCATACAGTAGGATTCAACAGGGTGGTTGTATTTGGTCCAATCAACCCATACAGTAGGATTCAGCAGGGTGGTTGTATTTGGTCCAATCAACCCATACAGTAGGATTCAGCAGGGTGGTTGTATTTGGTCCAATCAACCCATACAGTAGGATTCAGCAGGGTGGTTGTATTTGGGCCAATCAACCCATACAGTAGGATTCAGCAGGGTGGTTGTATTTGGTCCAATCAACCCATACAGTAGGATTCAACAGGGTGGTTGTATTTGGTCCAATCAACCCATACAGTAGGATTCAGTAGGGTGGTTGTATTTGGTCCAATAAACCCATACAGTAGGATTCAGTAGGGTGGTTGTATTTGGTCCAATAAACCCATACAGTAGGATTCAGCAGGGTGGTTGTATTTGGTCCAATAAACCCATACAGTAGGATTCAGCAGGGTGGTTGTATTTGGTCCAATCAACCCATACAGTAGGATTCAACAGGGTGGTTGTATTTGGTCCAATCAACCCATACAGTAGGATTCAACAGGGTGGTTGTATTTGGTCCAATCAACCCATACAGTAGGATTCAGCAGGGTGGTTGTATTTGGTCCAATCAACCCATACAGTAGGATTCAGCAGGGTGGTTGTATTTGGTCCAATCAACCCATACAGTAGGATTCAGCAGGGTGGTTGTATTTGGGCCAATCAACCCATACAGTAGGATTCAGCAGGGTGGTTGTATTTGGTCCAATCAACCCATACAGTAGGATTCAACAGGGTGGTTGTATTTGGTCCAATCAACCCATACAGTAGGATTCAGTAGGGTGGTTGTATTTGGTCCAATAAACCCATACAGTAGGATTCAGTAGGGTGGTTGTATTTGGTCCAATAAACCCATACAGTAGGATTCAGCAGGGTGGTTGTATTTGGTCCAATAAACCCATACAGTAGGATTCAGCAGGGTGGTTGTATTTGGTCCAATCAACCCATACAGTAGGATTCAGCAGGGTGGTTGTATTTGGTCCAATCAACCCATACAGTAGGATTCAGCAGGGTGGTTGTATTTGGTCCAATAAACCCATACAGTAGGATTCAGCAGGGTGGTTGTATTTGGTCCAATAAACCCATACAGTAGGATTCAGCAGGGTGGTTGTATTTGGTCCAATCAACCCATACAGTAGGATTCAGCAGGGTGGTTGTATTTGGTCCAATAAACCCATACAGTAGGATTCAGCAGGGTGGTTGTATTTGGTCCAATAAACCCATACAGTAGGATTCAGCAGGGTGGTTGTATTTGGTCCAATAAACCCATACAGTAGGATTCAGCAGGGTGGTTGTATTTGGTCCAATAAACCCATACAGTAGGATTCAGCAGGGTGGTTGTATTTGGTCCAATAAACCCATACAGTAGGATTCAGCAGGGTGGTTGTATTTGGTCCAATAAACCCATACAGTAGGATTCAGCAGGGTGGTTGTATTTGGGCACCCATGTTTTTTTTAAACATTTTCATTGTTGGACACACACACACGACACAAATCACCAGGATATCAGCTCCAAGTATTCCCACGTATAATAGAGAGACACGTGATCTTATACAAATGTAAGCAAGGTTTGAAATAATTACGTTTTAGTCAAATATTATATCTGTTTGGGCTTCTTGCAGTCCATTTGCAGTCTACAAATGATTTGTAATTATGTACCCCTGACCATGCGCTCAAGTCTATCAACAGGATATAACAAAAGCAACAGGATATGAGTCATGCCACTGAGTGATTATCTCTGTTTTCATTGAGTTGTCATAACCACAAAGCAAGCAGGGAGGGAACCAGGGAAGTCACAACTAGGAATCCAACAAGTTTTCTCAATCTTTATCTCACAATCTTGGGATCACAATTGAGAATACCGCAAAGCACTTTTTGTTGTTGTTGTTTTGTTGCCATGATCACATGGTGTTTTCTTGATTTGTTTTGTGTCATTTTCCCCCCATTGATTTGATCTCCTTACCTCCTAATCATATTTACTGTCACATTTACTGCCACAGCACTAGAGCACTATGGGTAACTGGAGATCTAGGCAGGGAATAGGGTGCCATTTGGGACGCAGAAGAGACTAGAGGTGGAGAACACCTCAGACAGCATACTAAACTGGTGATGCATTTGGTCCAATCAATCTATAGAACAGGGTTCCCCGACTTGTGATGCATTTGGTCCAATCGATCTATAGAAGAGGGAACACGTTCCATTTAAAATATATATATATATATTGTTTATTTAACTTTAGTCTATTATCTATTTTATTATCTATTTCCCAAGGCAATAATTTAACAGGACTTCAATTTAACAAGCCCTTAAATTGAATTGAGACAGAGAGAGAGAGAGAGAGAGAGAGAGAGAGAGAGAGAGAGAGAGAGAGAGAGAGAGAGAGAGAGAGAGAGAGAGAGAGAGAGAGAGAGAGAGAGTGAGAGAGAGAGAGAGAACCCACACTCCTTCGCTCCAAGCCAACACCCACTGTCAGATTCCTGCGGTGCTCAGATTAGACACTCAGATCAGACACACTAATTAAAATGTCTGTCGTCTGTCTGAGTTTCTCTGAGGAGAGGGATGGAATCCAGAATATCTCTCTGAGACTGTGTCATTGTTAACTTATTGCCATGGGCATCATGCGTGTTGTTACCAGTCACATCTGATCTACATCTAGATATAGATAGAGTATGCTGTATTTAGTATGCTGTATTTAGTATGCTGTATTTAGTATGCTGCATTTAGTATGCTGCATTTAGTATGCTGTATTTAGTATGCTGTATTTAGTATGCTGTATTTAGTATGCTGCGTTTAGTATGCTGCATTTAGTGTGCTGTATTTAGTATGTTGTATTTAGTATGCTGTATTTAGTATGCTGCGTTTAGTATGCTGCATTTAGTGTGCTGTATTTAGTATGCTGTATTTAGTATGCTGCATTTAGTGTGCTGCATTTAGTATGCTGCATTTAGTATGCTCTATTAGCCTATATGTTTGACTAACAGCTAGGCTATATGCACAGTGAATGGTGCATAAATAGGCTAAATCCAGAATGGCACCGTATTCATTATATAGCGCACTACTTTTAGCCCTATGGGTCCTGGTCAAAAGTAGTGCACTATATAAGACATAGGGTGCAATTCTGGTCAAAAGTAGTGCACTATATAAGATATAGGATGCCATTTGCTATATGTCTCCATAGATCTATGGCTTCATTTGCTATATGTCTCCATAGATCTATGGCTTCATTTGCTATATGTCTCCATAGATCTATGGCTTCATTTGCTATATGTCTCCATAGATCTATGGCTTCATTTGCTATATGTCTCCATAGATCTATAGCTTCATTTGCTATATGTCTCCATAGATCTATGGCTTCACTTCCTATATGTCTCCATAGATCTATGGCTTAATTTGCTATATGTCTCCATAGATATATGGCTTCATTTGCTATATGTCTCCATAGATCTATGGCTTAATTTGCTATATGTCTCCATAGATATATGGATTCATTTGCTATATGTCTCCATAGATCTATGGCTTCATTTGCTATATGTCTCCAAAGATCTATGGCTTCATTTGCTATATGTCTCCATAGATCTATGGCTTCATTTGCTATATGTCTCCATAGATCTATGGCTTCATTTGCTATATGTCTCCATAGATCTATGGCTTCATTTGCTATATGTCTCCATAGATCTATGGCTTCATTTGCTATATGTCTCCATAGATCTATGGCTTCATTTGCTATATGTCTCCATAGATCTATGGCTTCATTTGCTATATGTCTCCAAAGATCTATGGCTTCACTTGCTATATGTCTCCATAGATCTATGGCTTCATTTTCTATATGTCTCCATAGCTCTATGAAATAAACATGCATATGTTCCCCTGTCCATAGACTATCTTGCCTAATTCCATATTTGCATAATAGATTCAAACTAAAAATAAATGTTTCCAAACCATACTATTTATATATATATATATATATATATATATATATATATATATATATATATATATATATATATATAAAAATAGTATGGTATGGAAACATTTATTTTATATATATTCACTGAATAAAGTTCAACTGTACATATCTATAATGGTACTAGATCCACACTGCTCTGCAAGATAACGGCCTGCTGAGGCCCCTACGGGGCCCCAGTCGTCAAAAGTAGTGCACTAGAAAGGGAATAGGGAGCCATTTGGGACACAAGCACACACACACACACACACACACACACACACACACACACACACACACACACACACACACACACACACACACACACACACACACAAGAGTTTGAATCTGCGCCTTGTACCACTCTCCCTCACCACCACACTCATTTGAAACGTATGCCTGCTATCATTACATAAACAAGGAGAGGTGTTAAAAATATATATTTTTCCATTCCATCTTTTCAAGTTATTTTACAGTACTGGTGTCTGTATTGGTAAAGTATCTGGCTAACAACGGCAGGTCAAGTCTGGTGTAGTAGTTGATAAATTACTAAACATGACAGTGATAATAATATATATATATATGTAATAATGTATACACACACATTTTAATATTTTAAGCTACTTTTAAAGTAAATTACCTGCAGTCAACTTGTGCAATACATTAGAAGATAAAGAAGATCACGTTCTTAATTTCACCTGTCACATTATAAAGCTTACCCATAGTACCCAGTCACATGGTGTTTGTTTACAAGCAACTACAGAGCGACAAGGAGCCTTGTGAGTCATGCACTATTGTGCAGCACATGCCAGGTGATCTATATATGTTTTGTTTTATTTAAAGTGGAGCTCGATAGTCCTAGATTTATCTCGGTCTTGTCAGCCTTTTATCTCTGAAACATCAAATTCCTTATACAAAAGAGCAGAAAATTAGCAATTGATTTTCCCCTCTACTTTCTCTCAGTATTGGCATTCTATAGTCTAATTGAAGGTCAGTGTTGGTTTCCTTTCCCTCTCAGTATTGTCATTCTATAGTCTAATTGAGGTCAGTGTTTGGTTTCCTTTCCCTCTCAGTATTGTCATTTTATAGTCTAATTGAGGTCAGTGTTTGGTTTCCTTTCCCTCTCAGCCTATTTTTTGTTTGTTTTTTAACTAGGCAAGTCAGTTAAGAACAAATTCTTATTTACAATGGCGGCCTAGCCAGGCCAATTATGCACCGCCCTACGGAACTCCCAATCACGGCCGGATGTAATAAAGCCCTTGATTCAAACCAGGGACTGTAGTGACACCTCTTCCACAGAGATACAGTGCCTTAGACTGCTGCGCCACTCGGAAGCTACAGTACATAATTCACAACTAAATGTTTGCCAGCTAGATATTATAACTATTAAGTTAACTGTCTAAAATATGCTTAATGTTCTGCCGTTGTGAATTTGGTTTACTAACTAGTAGTTATCTGGTTGGTTAGCTTCTTGAAAAATGAAGCTTCTCTTTGTAACAGCAGAGAATCCCCTCCTGAATAAAGAACCATGCTGTCTAATATTTGTTATGAGCAGCAAACTGTGAGATGCATTTTTTTAGTTACTTGTATAACTTTATGGGCTGAGATGTTTGTCCTGCAAAACAGAGACTGTATGAAATGTCCGTAATGCACACGTTAGCATTTAGCTAGCATTTCCTATAGGTTTTGACATGTACTTGTTAGCATTGCTAACCTTATGATTACAGAGACTCAGTGGGGTTTGAAAAAAGTGCCCCTTTTTTAAATGTATTTTTTATATGATTTCTCATTATTTCTCTTTTCTCTCGGCATTGTTGAGAAGGGTCGTACGTAAGAATTTCACTGTTAGTCCACACCTGTTGTTTACCAAGCATGTGACAAATCAAATGTTGATTTTTGATTTGATATAAACATGGGAACACAGAGAAGAAGACAAGACAGAAAATACAGTATGAACAATGTTTACGTCAAAGATGGCGTTGTCTCTTCCCTTGCAATGAAAACCCTCTCTCTCTCTCTCTCTCTCTCTCTCTCTCTCTCTCTCTCTCTCTCTCTCTCTCTCTCTCTCTCTCTCTCTCTCTCTCTCTGTCTCTCTCTGTGTCTGTCTCTCTCTCTCTCTCTCTCTCTCTTTCTCTCTCTCTCTCTCTCTCTCTCTCTCTCTCTCTCTCTCTCTCTCTCTCTCTCTCTCTCTCTCTCTCTCTCTCTCTCTCTCCCATCCCTCCTTCTCTGCCCCTCTCTCTCTCCCCATCCCTCCCTTTCTGCCCCTCTCTCCATCCCTCCATTTCTCTTTGGCTCTCTTTTCAAGTATGCACATGCTTTCTAAACAGAGCCCCACAGTGGAGGTGTCATAATACCCATAAAACCTAGCGGTCAAACAGGGAAATGGTTCCAATAGTTGTTCCACCCTTCCATTTTTCCCCATAGGGTATTTTAGAAACATTTCAAATAAGAGCTGTGTTTCGTGTAGTCTTACCCTGGCGTGACGTTTTGGTAACCATGGAAATCTCTCCAGGACAAGGGGACTATATAGCTGGCACCTTTGCTATCAGGTATTGTGCCAACTTACTAAAACTTGCAATACACAGTTCCCAGAATTGTACATTTAAATAAATGTAGCCAATTTATTAATTACTACATTTAATTAACATGAAATAGTTGATCCAGAGATTCTTCCCTTTTCCCATCGATTCGTCAGTCCCCTCCAGAGCATCATGGTATTTGTAGTTCTTTATGATAGCCACATTAGCAGCTAATTAACATTTCAGTTTTGGAGGGGGTAAATACAAACAAATATATTGTTTCTAAAATCCCCTATGGGAAATATATGGAATGGTGGAAAAACAATTGGAACCATTTCCCTGTACAACCGCTAGGTTTTATGAGGGGTATTATGAATCATACTACAGGTACTCTATGACATATAAGTATCATAAAAGCCTCCAGTAACACAACATCACAGCCAGTCCAGCTAAAGGGAGTGACTTTAACAAGGCAACATCAAAGACACGTGATCTAATTAACTCATGAAGATCGAATTGCACTCAGGTGTCACGACTTCCGCCGAAGTTTGCTCCCCTGCCTGTTTCGGGCGGTGCTCGGCGGTCGTCGTCACCGTCCTACTAGAAGTTGGCTCCCCTGCCTGTTCGGGCGGTGCTCGGTGGTCGTCGTCACCGGCCTACTAGAAGTTGGCTCCCCTGCCTGTTCGGGCGGTGCTCGGCGGTCGTCGTCACCGTCCTACTAGAAGTTGGCTCCCCTGCCTGTTCGGGCGGTGCTCGGCGGTCGTCGTCACCGTCCTACTAGCTGCTACCGATCCCTTTTTCGTTTTCTGTTTGTTTTGTCTTATTAGTTGCACCTGTGTCTATTTGTGTGTGCCTGATGGGCTTCTTTATTTAAAGTGCGTATACCCGCCCTTGTTTTGTGCGGGATTATTCTTGTGTTACGTGTGTGTGTTATTTAGGTGTGTTCGTGTTCTGGACCTGGTACCCTGTGTTGTGGGTTGGTCCCTGTGTTGTGGGTTGGTACCCTGTGTTGTGGGTTGGTACCCTGTGTTTTGGGTTGGTACCCTGTGTTCTGGACCTGGTACCCTGTGTTGTGGGTTGGTACCCTGTGTTGTGGGTTGGTCCCTGTGTTGTGGGTTGGTACCCTGTGTTGTGGGTTGGTACCCTGTGTTTTGGGTTGGTACCCTGTGTTCTGGACCTGGTACCCTGTGTTGTGGGTTGGTACCCTGTGTTGTGGGTTGGTCCCTGTGTTGTGGGATGGTCCCTGTGTTGTGGGTTGGTCCCTGTGTTGTGGGATGGTCCCTGTGTTGTGGGTTGG